>NW_019397706.1:0-17010 GCF_000591075.1 Eurytemora carolleeae | reverse complement strand
CCCCCCCCCCCATCCTTAATCTATTTATAGCAGTAACAAAATTTTTGTTACACAGTCAAAAAGAGTTTTTTTTATTCAGTTCAAAGCTTTAACATTGCAATTCGTTGATTATGAAATCTCAAATTGTAATATTAAAAATACTTTTTTTATTTCTGTGACTGTTTTCTTGAGTATCGAATGACTCTGTATGTTGTGAAGACGACCCCCTGCCTCTTTTTTCTAGGATAATTATTATTTAAAATTATTGTCAAACTTATATGTAAACCATAAATTCAATATTTAATTAATTGTTTATTAATAATTTATCAAATATAAACCGTAAATCTGTTATTTAACATTGTAATATTTACTAGAATCTTGACATAAGAAAAAGTCAAATTTATGCCAAATTACTGGGAGGACTTTGTGATCTCGTAGCTCCTGCAGTTTTAATTTTACGTCCAAGTATGAGAAGATCAAAACTGACTCTTTGGTTGCAAATTAAAAATTTTCTTCTTCAAAAAGAGAAGTTGTGAAATTGAAACATTGGATATTTCAATTTAACGTGAAGTTTACTTGAGTTTGACGTGTAAAGTGAAAACAGTAGGAGTTATTATGTTACTTAACGTTCTGGTAACACAACAGGACATTCTTAGTTTTATTTGAAATAATGTCTACATCAGTCCCTAAGTAGCTAAGTTAAAAGTTGTTTCAATGCAGTTTAGGATGGGTTTGGGAAGGGGGGCATGGCGAAATTAATTCGTCTAATAAAAAATTCGATCATATGCGCGCGTGTCAAGACTGGAAAATTCAAAACTAATTCTTAAATCTAGCTGGATTTCTGATGTAGTTTCAAAGAAGAGGAAATAAGATCATTTTGCAATGGTGCCCCCTCCCCCTATTTATGCCTTTGTTAAGGTGGAAATAGGAAGATTAGATTTCTCCCTAGCGCTGTAAATTCCGCCAGTAGGATTTGCCGCCGGTAGCTCTCCGGCTTGGCGGCACGTTTGTATTTTCATCTCTGAACTGGGCATCACGGTTTAAACTAGTTACTAACAGAAAATACAAAAATAGGATGATTTTATATTTGTTATTGTTTGTTGATTTTTGGTAATACTTAATAGAACACAAAAATATTTACTCCATATAGTTTTATGTTCATCATGCATAAAACTGGTAAAGTCTTTTTTCTGGATATTTTTTAGTGGAAGAAAAAGTGCGGTTATTATGATTGTAAATAATAATGATTGTTCTAAATTTAAAAGCTCGTGCAACGTTACGAGTAATTATCAATGATTTTTTATATTAAAAATGACCAGACACTTAAGATAAACCAATTGTACTAATGCAAGGAGAGTTAATTGCGGTCGCGTATGCTCTGCGGACATATTGAAACCAGTTCTCTCAGGGCAGAATTTGTAAACAAGAATAGATGCATCAGTGTTCGTTTAGTATCCGAGGAGCTTAAAAGCATCTAATTTTGATAATTTTGAAAATTCACATAATAGTTTCCTATGACCAGAGTATTTCATAGATTATTTTTGTGAAAATGGATTCCATGTCAGGCTGTGACATCCGTCTTGTGTTTACTTTTCCTCCCAAAGACAGTACACAAATAACTTTCCTTGAATTAGTACCTTAAGTTAAACCTGCTCTTTATTCTGTTAGAGTACTCATGAAGATCACTGCGCATGTAGTACCTGTCATGTACGTGAATACCGAAAGCTTAGTTAAGGGTAAGTTAACTGATTCGAATTAATTTTGCAATGATCACAATCATTAATATTTTTTTTTTATGTTAGTTAGACGATTCTGACACTGACATGTTTCACCTATTTATCTATCTACATAAATATATATCTAGCTTGCTGTTTCTCTATCTATCTATCTATCTGCTAAACCCACCGAGTTCTAGATAATAATAATGTTAAGGATAATAAGAGATATTTATGCGGAATTTGTTGACAATGAAACCAGGATATTGGGATCAAATCATACAATTCAGAAGCTAATAGACACCTCCTCGTATACACACAAACATATTCACCACTCAGTTCGACTATATCGTACATAACCCGGAGAAATCAATTTATATTTTTCACTGTCATGATATAAATGAACTTTTAGGACGCTTCCGTGTACTTTTATAAGATTGAAACTTGAAATATGACATCTCTGTTTTGGTGTTTGTTTGTTTATTTGGGTGTTCGATCATAACTCATGAACCCCATGACTGATTTGCTTCAAACTTGACTGGGGAACTCGGAAAAACCTTAGAAATTCTCTTAGTTTGGTTAAATATTCTAACTTTAGTGTTGTTTATTTTATAAAGAAAGATTAGTTTCCAGCCTTCTAGTCAAGCTTGGTTCCCATTAGCTAGTTTATAATATTATAAGACCCAACCCACTCATCTTCTTAGACATTTCAAACCAAGTTAAGAACATTCCCGTGGTTCTACCGAGTTTCCCAATCTAAATTTGAGGCAAATCGGTCAAACATAAATTACTACTATTTAAATCTATACATAAATTTAGCTTGTCTGTCTGTTTGCTTGTTTGTATCCATTAAACGTCAAAATGGCTGAACCGATCGGGCACACATTTTGTTTGGGGCCTCACGTGACCCCAGGGAAGATTTATGAATGATCAAAATTTAAAAAATTTGTGCTTGAAAGTTTTTTATTTTTGCAAAATTTTGAAAATGCGCGAAAAAATATTATGAAATCCGAAAACTTTTTTGTATTTGTTTTATACTGTACAAAGAGAAGATGCTCACAGATAAAGCTACAATTAAAAATTGAAATAGCAGATGGGCCCGAGGCGCCTTAAAACCCTAGCATATATATATATATATACAAATAGATTATCGGAACAACGCAAAAACACCATATTTTTAATGAAACTTTTATTAGGTTTAATGAAAATTTTTATCTTATCATTGTTATTTTTAATTAGATGTTATATCAACTCACGAAGTTGTTATTTTAAGACTTAATTACGAAAAATCAAAAGACGATCACCCANCCGCAAAAAAATGTTTTTTCTTCTCAGAAATTTATTTTCTCCATATCTTTCCGTTTTGCTTTTTATTCAAGACTTTGTTTTGTATTTCTCACGGTTCAAGATTCAGGGATATTTTAAAAACTTTTTTAATTTGATAATTGTAAAATTTGAATGCATTGCAAGATGATTATCTACTTAATATAAATTTTTGAAAGAAATATATTGACCCCTGGTGTTCTTATCATAATAGAATGGTGTAACATAGCATAGGACAGTTTTAGCAAATTCACGTCATATGTAGTTCATGAGGGAGACATTTATTTGACATTGTGTGGGGAGCTTTCTAATATCTCGATATTTCTAAAACGGAAAAAGAGAGAGAAAAGGGCATTTTGATAAAGCGTAGTGAAATATTTAAGTAATCATATTTTTTACCGCATTTTTTAGAGGGTTTAGTTAAGGATCCTCTCTTATGAAGGCAGAGCTGGGAACTTTAGAATGGATAACCTTTAATCCCAACTACTTAATCCGAATATCCACTGTGTACACTTTTAATTTTAGTCCTTAATCCACTCCTTTTCTCTCTCTTTGGATATCCGTACATTGTTTTCTCCAATGAGAGTGCAGGAATATAGCTCGTAAATTGTATTGACCAATGACAGCCTTGAAAATAAATTCTATCCCATGAGAGAAATCCGCAATTACTAACAAATAAAGAATATGTTGTCGCCATTTTTAAAAATTTATCGGTGAAGAAAAATATTTAATAATACGTTTGAGATTCTTCTTAACCAATTTTAAATAATTTTTTAATAAATAAATGGGTGATAAATTAAGTGAAGAAAACGAACAAACCTGGCGTTCCTAGAATCAAATTTGTTGATCTAAATATTTTATCTTGAGACTAACATAATCTCGAGATTATGTTTGTCTCAAGATTAGCAAATAGAGAGAATTATGCATTAATCCTGATATCCACCATTCTAAAGTTCCCAGCTCTGAACGTATTTGAATGCAATTTTATGGTCGCCCTCTCAATTCTCATGTAGATTAATTGAAATAACTGTTCTATTTTTTGATCTACATAGTGTTAAGGCTTGAAGGAATTAAGTCTTTGTCACAAACTCTGATATCTTATCCCTATATCTTTGCAACCTAATGTGATGGACCTTCGATATTTTAAAGTCTAAATCTAATAATCTAAGTTTTAGATATCAAATACTTACACCATGAAGTTACAAAAGATGGAAAATTAGAGTTTGTTGTAAAAAACTCAATTCCTTTTTACTTTATGAATTAATAACACACTTCTCAACAGGGCTAGCATATGTTACAATTTTAAATTTAAAAGTTATCCCCCCCCCCCTCCATATTAATTTCTTGTATTATAGTTAATACATCCCTGCCTATTGATAACTAAGCTATTCTTCAAAAAGTTTTGCTCCGTAACTAAGCCACACCCCCCCCCCCCTCAGGAATTCTAAAAATTTGCATTACAAATCTTTGAACGTAATACTTATTTATAAAAGAGGGGTGAAAAAAGGGATCAAATTAAACCTGCGGATTGACATAAAAGGCAAAGAAAAAGGGAAACTTCTACTGATACCCTTTAAACCTTTATCTGAGTAAACATAAGGAAGATACCCTTTTATTCCTTTATCTGAGTAAACATAAGGAAGATACCCTTTCATTCCTTTATCTGAGTAAACACAAGGAAGTTATCCTTTAAACCTTTATCTGAGTAAGCATAAGGAAGTTATCCTTTAAACCTTTATCTGAGTAAACAGGAAGTTATCCTTTAAACCTTTATCTGAGTAAACACAAGGAAGTTATCCTTTAAACATAAGGAAGTTATCCTTTAAACCTTTATCTGAGTAAACACAAGGAAGTTATCCTTTAAACCATTATCTGAGTAAACACAAGGAAGTTATCCTTTAAACCTTTATCTAAGTAAACACAAGGAAGTTATCCTTTAAACATTTATCTGAGTAAACAGAAGAAAAATATTCTTTAAACCTTAATATGAGTAAACACAAGGAAGTTATCCTTTAAACCTTTATCTGAGTAAACATAAGGAAGTTATCCTTTAAACCTTTATCTTAGTAAACACAAGGAAGTTATCCTTTAAACCTTTATCGTAGTAAACACAAGGAAGTTATCCTTTAAACCTTTATCTGAGTAAACACAAGGAAGTTATCCTTTAAACCTTTATCTGAGTAAACACAAGGAAGTTATCCTTTAAACCTATATCTGAGTAAACACAAGGAAGTTATCCTTTAAACCTTAATTTGAGTAAACATAAGGAAGATATTGTTGTTTTTCTATCTTAATGGACTTAAAATGTCCTTCATCGTCTTTACTACAATAATCCGAAAGTGAAAGCACTATTGAAAATAATCTATTTTCGAATAAAAACACAAGAGTATCTCATTCCTTATTAATCCAACAAAGTTGAATGGGTATTGGATAGTGTTGTAAATCGACATACCACTATTATTAGTGTAATGACTTGAAATTTCATCAACAGTCAATTTAAAGCAAAAAAGGAAATTTTTAAATAAGAAAACCAGGTGCATGAGAATTAAAGATTTTAAAAATTCATTCATATTTTGGAATAATTTAGCAAAAGACAGTAAATATAATTTGGATAATTTAGCAGACGACAGAGGATTTTTTTTCTGTGATTTACCATTTGAAAAGAGAAGATTTCATTTTATGTAAACCCGGCACTATCAATTGATAGTTTTACCACTTGATTGAAAAACAAACACACTTAAAATATTACCCACCCCCCTTTTTTCTTGCGTATATGACCCCCCCCCCATCTTCCTGCGTAAAAAATTTCCCTTGGCTGACTTATTCTCTGGAGTCGGTTCCTTACAATCTGTCCTTTCTATAAATAAAGCTGAAAGTCACCGTTATTTGGTGAATAAACAGATAGATGCAGACCTAGTAGATAGATAGATAGTTAGTCTTTAACATCCATAGATAAACATTAGATGTGAAAGTGACTCCAGGGTATATCTTGTTTATATAACAATTATTTAGACCTTCTCCGACCTTGTACATTTCACAGCAACGATAGCTAACTTGTTAAATAGTAAATTAGTAAATTAGTAAACTTAGCTTACAAGTAAACTATTAAACTAGTGAACTAGTGAACTAAGCTTACAAGTAGACTATTAAACTATAGTAAATAGTATAGTCCACCTTAGTTTACAAGTAAACTATTAAACTATAGTAAATAGTATAGTCCACCTTAGCTTACAAGTAAACTATTAAACTATAGTAAATAGTATAGTCCACCTTAGCTTAAAAGTAAACTATTAAACTAGTGAACTAGTGAACTATGCTTATACGTAAGCTATTAAACCATAGTAAACTAGTGAACAAAGCGTATAAGTAAACTAGTAAACTAGTGAACTAGCTTATAAGTAAGCTATTAAACTATAGTAAACTAGTGAATTAAGCTTTTAAGTAAACTAGTTTACTAAGCTTATTAGTAAACTATAATACTAAAATAAACTAATGAATCAAGCTTATTTGTAAACTATTAAACTATAGAAAACTAGTAAACTAAGCTTATAAGTAAACTATTTAATATTCTCTTACGAGGATGAATATCATGATTAAATATTCTCCTGCTAGGATCAATATCATGATTTAATATTCTCATACTAGGATGAATATCATGATTTAATATTCTCCTACTCTAGAATGAATATCATGATTTATATTCTCCTACTAGGATGAATATCATGATTTAATATTCTCCTACTAGGATGAATATCATGGTTTAATATTCTCCTACTAGGATGAATATCATGATTTATATTCTCCTACTAGGATGAATATCATGATTTAATATTCTCCTACTAAGATGAATATCATGGTTTAATATTCTTCTACTCTAGGATGAATAACACGATTCAATATTATCCTACTATGATGAATATCATGATTTAATATTCTCCTACTCTATGATGAATATCGTAATTTAATATCCTCCTACTAAGATGAATATTATTATTTAATATTCTCCTACTCTATGATGAATATCGTGATTTAATATCCCCCTACTAGGATATATATCATGATTTAATATCCTCCTACTCTATGATGAATATCGTGATTTAATATTCTCCTACTCTAGGATGAATATCGTGATTTAATATCCTCCTGCTCAAGGATGAATATCATGATTCAATATTCTCCTTCTAGGATGAATATCATGATTCAATATTCTCCTACTAGGATGAATATCATGATTCAATATTCTCCTACTAGGATGAATATCATGATTTAATATTCTCCAACTAGGATGAATATCATGATTTAATATTCTCCAACTAGAAGAATATCATGATTTGATATTCTCCTACTAGGATGAATATCATGATTTAATATTCTCCTACTCTATGATGAATATCGTGATTTAATATCCTCCTACTAGGATGAATATCGTGATTGAATAGTCTTCTTCTAGGATGAATATCATGATTTAATATCCTCCTACTAGGATGAATATCATGGTTGAATAGTCTCTTTCTAGGATGAATATCATGATATATATTCTCCTACTCTAGGATGAACTGTAATATATTCTCCAAGTATAGATTATGGTAGAAAGAGGAATGATGAGAGAGAGAGACTGAATGTTATTTCAGCTGTCTCGTACTCAGTATTCATTTTTATTCATCCAACTCATAGCTGGCTCATTCTCATCCACAAGGGCATACAACATAATATTTAAACTATTTTTGTAAATTCTTTTATTTATAAAATTTTGAAATAAAAAAGTTTCTTTAACTAAAGCAAAGGAATTGAATCTAGGCCACAACTCAGATTTTCTAATCCCTGCATTTTTTTGCGATATGCATTAGATTATTTGATTTAACCAAATTCATAATTTGAGAGACTTTAGGTGTACGATACTGGCTTGTAAAGATATAGGGATTAATTAATCAGAGTTTGTGACAAGGACTCAACTGCTTTAGCCCTAAAAAGATAATGAAAAAAATGTCACAATTTTAAGAGAAGTTTACTTTGCATTTCTTTATTGTTTCCTTGTATAAACATATAAAAAGAAATCATAATAAGTTTTTATTATTTTAAGCCTAGAGAAAATAAACAGTGAACTGATTCATTCTAAACTAGGAAAATAAATCACATTGCCAATATTGACTTGTCTTATGCACTTTAAGAGAGTTTGTGTTGAGTGTATTGTGTGTGTGTGTGTGTTTTGTGTGTTTGAACATAAAGTGTGTGTCCGTATAGTTAACACGTACTTAAATGTTTTTGTTTCAATTATGTCTCATCTCTGCAAAGAGAGAGGAGAAGAGCAGCTAAACTTTTTATTCAGGCTCATATATAATAATATAACTAATGGAAATATCTAAACAGGAGAGTAAGAAGAGCAGGAGAGCATGAGAGTAGGAGAACAGGAGAATAGGAGAGCAGGCGAGTAAGATAGCTAAAGAACAGGATAACAGGAGAGTAAAATAGCTAGAGAACAGGAGAGCAGGAGAGTAGGAGAACAGGAGAGCAGAAGAGCAAGAGAATAAGATAGCTTTAGAACATTAGAGCTGGAGAACAGGAGAGTAGGAGAGCAGGAGAGTAGGAGAGCAGGAGAGTAGGAGAGCAGGAAAGTAAGATAGCTAGAGAAAGGGAGAGCGGGAGAACAGGAGAGTAAGAGAGCAGGAAAATAGGAGTAAAGGAGGAAAAGAGAAAAGGAGCACAGGAGAGCAGGAGAGCAGAAGAACAGGCGAGTAGGAGAGCAGGAGAGTAAGATAGCTCGAGAACAGGAGAGCAGGCAGGAGAGCAGGAGAGCAGGAGTGTAAGATAGATATAGAACAGGAGAGCAGGAGAAGAGGAGAGTAAGATTAAGATAGCTCGAGAACAGGAGATCAGGAGAGTATGAGAACAGGGGAACAGGAGAGCAACAGAGCAGCAGATCAGGAGAACTTGAGAGCAAGAGAACAGCAGTACTGGAGAAAAGAAAAACCGAAAATAAAAAAAATTAAAAAGAATAGACGATGAATAGATAAACAAAAGTAGATTAAAAACCAAATATCAGAAGGATCGGGAAAACAGAAAATAGTAATGCATGATTCTATATTAGGCCGGAACATGGCAAAGGAAATAAAAAAACAGGGCTTGGATAAATAAAGAGCAGAAAATTACAAGAAGGGAGAATAGGAAAATATACAAAAAATCTGGCAGGATATTTTCAAGAAAACAGGGTAACTGGAGAACTGGAAAACTGGAGAACTGGAGAACTGGAGAATTGGAGAATCGGAGAGCTGGAAAACGGAAAACGGAAAAATGGAGAACAGACTAACTGGAGAACTGGTGAACTGGAGAACTGGGGAACTGGAGAACAGGGTAACTGGAGAACAGGGTAACTGGATAACTGGAAAACTGGAGAACTGGAGAACTGGAGAACTGGAGAACAGGGTAACTGTAGAACAGGGTAACTGGAGAACTGGAGAACTGGAGAGCGGAAAAATAGAAAATAAGAAGAAATAATAAAACACCAAAAAACGGGAAGACAATTGATTACAGAAAAATATGATTTTCAGCAAAATTGAGACTTTTACTTCAGTATGAAGCTTTCTGTCAAGAAGAGAAATGAAAGTTTTAATCGGTTTTTAAACCTCAACCAAAAACCCTCCCTTGTATCCCTCAGCACCCAGAGCAAAGAACTTAATCCGTCCTAGCTCCGCTGGGTTTAGATCTATATAGGATTGAGAACTGTGAAATGTTTATGCTAATTCCAGAATAATCTGACTAGACCAGGTTCTGCCTTCAATAGATAACAGTGGATTCAAAACCATCCTAGTTATCTATCTTACTATTTAGAATTCACACACAAATTATTCCCCACCCCCCCTCCTTTCATATATTTACATATATATATATATATATGTATATCTGTCTGTTCTGTGGTATTTGTATGTCTTTTCTCTTATATATATATATCTGTCTGTTCTCTGATATGTCTGTATGTCTTCTCGCATATATCTGTCTTTTTTCTGATGTATCTGTCTGTTTTCTGGTATATATCTGTCTTTTCTCTGATGTATCTGTCTGTTCTCTGGTATATATATTTGTCTGTTCTCTGATATGTCTGTCTGTTTTCTGGTATATATGTTTCTGTTCTCTGGTATATAACTGTCTGTTCTCTGGTTTAAATTTGTCTATTCTACTAGTGTAAATATGTCTGTTATCTAGTAGATTTGTGTCTTTGGACTAAAAATGTGCACTGTACACTAAAAATGGTACAATGTACAATGTACAATGTACAGTGTGCAACCAATATGACCCAATCTATCCCTATCTATCAGATTATGACATGTACAGGTGTAAGTAGGTGGAGAAGGTAGTGGGAGGAACACTAGAGGGCGTATACACCCTTCTCTGTATCTTCCTTCAATAACAATTTTTCAACTTTAACTTGTCAAGATGGATCGGAGGGAGGAGGGTTATTCAAGGATTACTGCTAAACTATGCTAAGATGATTTGTTTATATGTCCTTAACCCCCCTCCCTCTCTATTCAACTCCCCTTTTTACGAAAATTCACACCCTCCCCCCCCTCCGATGGAAGGCACACTCCTAATGATAAAGATGAAAAATTATTGATAAAATATCAATTTATCTGTCGGTCTGTTTGTAAAAGTAAATACAAATATAGTGGGGGAGAGGAGGGGGGATAGAATAGATGGGAACATGATGATAAATAAATCAAATGAGGAAAGGAATAAATGAGATGAGTAGGTATCAGGATGAGGAATAAATGAGATGAGGAGGTATTAGGATGAGGAATAAATGAGATGAGGAGGTATTAGGATGAGGAATAAATGAGATGAGGAAGGATCAGAATAAGGAATAAATGAGATGAGGAAGGATCAGGATGAGGAGGAGAGATGAGAAACTATCAGGATGAGAAGGAATATATGAGATGAAGTTGATTAAAAAGATTGATTAGAGGAGAGAGATGATTTAAGAAGAAATTAATAAGACTTAGAATACTATAAGGTTCTGAGAAAGAATCAGAAAACGAAAAGAAAGAAAGAAATAGAAAATAAATGTTCTATACAAAAAGAATTGGATGGTTTAGGATAAGCAAAAAGTAAGGTATAGGAGAAGACAGATATGGACAAATCTAAAGAGATGAAAATGTAAAACAAATAAAATAGGAATGGAAAAAATATCAATTTTATAGAATAAACAAAGCTAAAAGAAAAGAAAGGAAAGAGAAAACGATTAAAATGAAAAAGAAGGAAAATATTGAGAAGTTAAAATGATAAATGTAAAAAAAAGAATCAAAAGGTGAAGAGGGTAAAGGGGGGGGGGGGAGGGTTGAAGGGTTCAAGGAACGAGGGGCACCCGGCCGCCATGAGCCTCTAATATTAAGTATGCGAGCCTCTTAAATTTGTCAGTTCCGCCATAGAGTGCCGAGCCTACACAAACTCAATACAGTAAACGAGCCTCTGCAACAGAAACAAAATGAGGTATTCAATAAAACAAGGTAATTCTAAAATCATGATTTTATGTTGAATAAAAGTTTGATAACATTTTTTTAAAGATTTTATCAGATCAGAATTATTTATTTGTTGTCATAAATAGTGCATTATAATGACTCATAAAGTGTTTTAAATAGGTTGTATAATTGTAAAACTATTTTTGCGTGGAAAGGCAGAAATTTTATTCTATTAATTTTTTATAATTTTTGATCGAAGCAATACTTTTTTGAAAAAAAATGTTTATATTTAAAAAAAATATAGAATTGATTACTAAAAATTTCGATTAAAAAGTAAACTCTTCCCAAACCAAATTTTAAGTTTTTAGACATAATCGACAAAAAGTCGAACTATTTTTATTTTATAATTAGGTTTAATTATATTTAAAATTTGATGATGACTGTATTGTCTATACTGTATAGGTTGTTTCATGAAAATCAAAAACCAATAAAAGGGAAAAGGCACATTTACCAAACTCTCAAAGCTTCCTAGATCGATAAAAAAATCTTGGCCTTATTTCGGTTTGGGAAACTTATAAAAAGCCTTTCTGTTGTGTTATATTTGATTGTATTATACATTAGAAAGGAAAGCTTTAAGTTTGCTACGTGTAACTAAATTTGCAAAAAATAAAGTTCTGCATTTTACAGTTCGGTTTACTATCCACAATATTAAAAAGATGTATTTGTAAAACTTTTTTCATAGATATCAATGAAAAAAAAATTTGGAATTCTTTTTAAAAGGTGATGAACGGTTTGGATTAAATATTTCTAATGTTGGATTGAACTTGAATCATAAATAATTAAATATACAGTTTAACCAATCCTTGTCCAGTACTTTATTACTCCTGTTATTGCACACACATGTTTTAGCAAAACTATTTACAAAACAATTTTTTTATTCATGATTTTAGGAGGTTGTTTGTATCTAACAATTTTTTGCACTCCTCAAATTATAATTTTGCAACCGGGTGTTGTAGACCTGATATTTCAAACATTTAAATGAAATGTTTAAAGTTTTAAACATCAAAGTTTACCTTTCAGGCTGCAAAGATATAACGAGTAGAGAAATAGAGTTTGGACTTGGGGGCAAGTAAACACTACTTCAGTTATAAATAAGTTTTTGGACGTTTTTTAAATCACTGATTTTAACCTCATTGTTTTTTAGATACCAAAAGCAAATTAACAGGCACAATTTTTCCGACAGAAAAAATGGTTGTACTCCGCTAAAACGGGTTTAGTTGAATGTTGATACCTATTATTTAAGTATTAGATCTGAACTATAATATCTATGATAACTCTCATGTTTCAACATAACGTCTAAAATTATTAAATAAAATTAGGAAAAAAATTCTAATTTCTAAGTTCTAATCAAAAATTGTAGTATTTGATTTTAAAAACTCTCATCATTAATGGAAAACTCTCATTGTATTTAAGATAATATTCATCCCTCAGATTGGGATCAACCTATTGATATTCTCATTGAATAGAGATCAATCTAGCCCCACATTGATCCACACATTCTATATTTTGTGCATTAGACGTGCTGGGTCAAAGTATCAGTCGGAACCAGTAAATTTAATTATTTGTACGATTACACTAGACCGCCTGGTACAAGTAAATGAAAATATTCGTATTTTTACACTAGACCGCCTCGTAACAAGTGAATGAAAATATTCATACTATTACACTAGACCGCTTGGTACAAGTAAATGAAAATATTCGTACGATTACACTAGACCGCCTGGTACAAGTATTTTCAACTATTCGTACGATTACACTAGACCGCCTGGTATCAAGTAAAGGAAAATATTCGTACGATTACACTAGACCACCTGATACAAGTAATAACAATTATTTGTACGATTCCACTAGACCGCCTTGTACAAGTAAATGAAAATATTCGTTCGATTACAATAGACCACCTAATACAAGTAAATTTGATTATTCCTACGATTACACTAGACCGCCTTGTACAAGTAAATTTCATTATTCGTACGATTACACTAGACCGCCTTGTACAAGTAAATGAAAATATTCCTACGATTACACTAGACCACCTGATACAAGTAAATTTGATTATTCCTACGATTACACTAGACCGCCTTGTACAAGTAAATTTGATTATTCGTACGATTACACTAGACCACCTGATACAAGTAAATTTGATTATTCCTACGATTACACTAGACCGCCTTGCAGTGGCGGCCATAAGGGGGGTTATTGGGGATATTTACCCCCCCCCCTAGAATCCTGGGGGTAAATACCCCTCCCTAGAATTCTAGGGGTAATTACCCCTGAACATATATTTAGGCCCTGAATAGCAGGGGTTACTCCATTTGCTGCCTCTACATATTTTTACTTATAAATAATGTCATTTGCACATTAGATTTCGTTAAGATCTTAACATGTATACTACATGACGACAAGAAAATTTAACAGTGAGTAATGACCATATTTTTTTCAAAGTTTTGCAGAGTAGCTTTTCTAAAGATTTTAAAAAGTAACATCTTTTTCCTCTTAAGTTAAACTATTATTTTTTATATTACTGCCTTTTTTGTCAATGTTTGCCAAAAAGTTTAGTTGAAATTAAATAAATTCAGTTTTTTTTACAGATCTTTGTAGTTAATGTAAAATGAATGACTATAATGAAGGATATAAAACAATGTGAAAGCTGAAATGTATGATAATGAAGCCTTTATTAGATTAAAAATATTAACCCCCCCCCCCCCTACAGAATCCTTATGTCCGCCCCTGCCGCCTTGTACAAGTGAATTTGATTATTCCTACGATTACACTAGACCACCTGATACAAGTAAATTTGATTATTCCTACGAGTACACTAGACCGCCTTGTACAAGTAAATTTGATTATTCGTACGATTACACTAGACCACCTTGTACAAGTAAATTCTTGTACCGGTTCGGATCCTGTACAGATCGAACTTCTGTTTTTAGTTTTTCCAGAACAAAAATGGAAGATACAAATAAGATGAATGAGAAGAAGGAGATGAAGGTTAAGAAGATAAAAGCGTCTCGGAGTATGCTAGATGTCGCTGCATACCTTGTCGCGAAGAATAGAATTCATGATTCAGATGATTTATGGTTCGGGGAGGAAAATAAGGTTGGATATAGTTGGGGAAAATAAGGTTGGATATAGTTGGGGAAAATAAGGTTGGATATAGTTGGGGAAAATAAGGTTGGATATAGTTGGGGAAAATAAGGTTGGATATAGTTGGGGAAAATAAGGTTGGATATAGTTGGGGAAAATAAGGTTGGATATAGTTGGGGGGAAAAGGGAAAATGTTGGAAAAAAGTTTAAATAAGGTTTTGGTTTAATGTAAAAATTAGTTTGTCCTTTGTATGTTATAAAAGAAATATTTTGAATTGCTAAAGGAAACTAATTACTCGCCCCAAACTCTAATTTTCTTATCTTTAGATCTCTACCATCTTACGTCGCGTCGTAGAGACCTTTGATATTTCAAATAGGCAAAGTTTGAAATACCAAAGGTAAAAATATAGGGATTAGAAAAACTGTGTGAAAGCTTGCTCTGCTCATCTCATATTAGAATCTATTTGTTTCAATATTAGGAGAACTTGAAATTCCATTTCAAGAAATTAAACCTAAAGTCAGAATTTTCCATTGTAAATAACGAACTGTAAAGTTGACTCGAATTTTCCACAAAAAAAAACGTACAAATAACGCAAAAATCAATATTTCTTAGGATGACGTGGAAATGTTTTGCAGGGTGAAAGAACCAACTGGAAGGGGTAATTATAAAGTTTAAATAATTCATCAAATATGAGAGTTCAGGGAGTTCAGGTCCAGGGACAAATGCAGAAAGTTTATTCAGTTTTTATTTCTTAAATTCATAATTTTTTTCTTGAGCTGAACGTTGTATTAATGTAGTGTATACTGTATTCACTGTCATAGTTGAAAGTTATGTTACTTCGTCTTACCAAGGTAGTAATGCAAGGAAAATTAATTGCAGGTGTGTATACTCTGCGTACATATTGAAACCAGTTCGTTTAGTATCCGAGGAGCATACAAGCATTCAATTTTGATAATTTTGATAATTCACAAAATAGTTTCCTATGACCAGAATATTTCATGGATTATTTTTGTGAAAATGGATTCCATGTCAGGCTGTGACATCCGTCTTGTGTTTACTTTTCCGCCCAAAGACAGTATACTGCAGTACAAAAAATGCGTACACCTCTGAAATAACTATCCTTGCATAAGTACTTTTCGTCTTACCATCTATTTGCATTTACAAAATTCACTTGCATTGAGAATACTGAAATATAAGATCTTAAGATTAGTATCTAAATTTGTGAGTAAAGAAATTCTCTGTGACTAACTCTGGATAAAAAATCTGAAAGGATTGTTCACTCATTTGAGGCTTATCTTACCGTTCAAATATATTTTGGAAACCAGAATTTCTCAAACTAACCATTTCATTGTTCTGGGTCTCAAGAACATCTTTGAACGGTAGAATAGCCTTGGTTGTCTTCCTAATTGAAAATATTTTGTAAAAGATGAATAGTCCCTTTAAGTGTTCTATATTGGTTCAAGTAAAACCAATGATTTAAAAAAAAACATGAATTATCTAAACTTATTTTTAGAAGAAAATAAAAGCGAAGAGAATGAAGAAAAAAAAAAAGTAACAGAAGAATAGAAAAAAGGCGAGGAGAAAGAAAAAGAAAAAGAAAAAGAAGAGGAGAAAGAAGTAAAAAAAGAAGAGGAAGATGAAGAAGAAGAAGAATAAGAAACAAAAACGGAAGATGAGGAGGAGTAGGATCACGGATAATTAAAAGAAAAAGGAGAATATAAATCTTTGTTTTAGTGTATAATTTATAAACCCCTTAATGGGTCATTATAGGGCTTTAATCCATACAATTGACAAAAAGTAAATAATCAATACAAATTATGCAATCAATAACAATAGGTTAATAGAGCACTGTATAGCAGAGAGGCGGAACTGTATTGCAAAAGATATTATTGTTTGGCAAATATGGGAGGCTCGCTAATGTATAGAGGAGGCTCGAGGCGACTAGATTGCCCCTCCCTCGTTTCAGACGAGGGCTGAAGAAAGAAAGGATGGTGAGGGACGGGTAGGTTGNACGGAGGGGAGTTTCCCTGTTCTAAATGTTTATTCAGGTTTACCGAACATCTTTATATATTCTCACAATATATAGAATTTAAACTTTAAACTTCAGACAGAGGGTTGTGTGCTGTGTGTTTGTGCATGAATGTTGTGTTTTATAATTCTTTTGTGGTCATGCATCGAATATATTTTGTGTGTTGGATTATGTTTTATGTGTATGATTCTGTTCTGTGTTTTTAAGGGTGTTATATGAATGTTGTGTGTACGATTCCGTGTTGTGTAAGTAGTAAGTGTGTTTGTGTTGTGTGAAGATATATATGTTGTGTGTGAATATATGAATGGATTATTTATCCCCTGATAACTGAGGAATTTCATATTTTGGTTTAGTTAGATATAAGGTGGT
>NW_019397705.1:0-47426 GCF_000591075.1 Eurytemora carolleeae | reverse complement strand
ATCAAAAATATGAGGAAACAGACCTAAAAATATGAGGAAATTGATCAAAAAAAAAAGGAAACCATTCAACTCTAAATATTGGGAAACGGATACAAAATATTCGGAAATCCCTCAACAATTCTGAACTTTTGAGGGATTTCCTTGAATTTCTAAAAAAAAACGGAAATAATTTTTGATCCGTTTCCGTGTTGAGTCGTTTCCGTGTTGAGGCGTTTCCATGTCACCCTTCCTTCACTTCGGTCTCTTCCTTCGCTTAGGTCTCCTCCTCCGTTCCCATCCCTTCATCCTTTGCTTCTGTCTCTTCCTCAGCTCCAGTCTCTTGCTCAGTTCCAGTCTCTTCCTCAGCGTCCCTGTCTTCCTCAGCATCTGTGTCTTTCCCAGCGTCTGTGACTTCCTCAGCTCCTGTCCATTCTTGCACTGTCTGTATCTCCGGTATCTCTTCCTCCGCTCCCATCTCCTCATCTTCTTCCATTCTCTCCTACAAAGTATTAACAGTTGAATTATAAAAAATGCCGTTATTATGTATTTAGAGACAAGCTATGCTGTTTACTGTGAAAAGTATTAAGAAAAAAATTAAATGCACCATGTTGTAAAATATATGTCAAGATTATCTAGAAATACACTTTGAAATATTTTCTTAAAAAGCATTCCATTTTTACAGAAATTAGGTAATTGATATTTTATCATTACTAAATCTTTTCCTAACCAACTTGATGGGATGAATTGATTTTAAGTTTTATAGTTTCAGTTCAAGATATTATTTACTTCACACTGTAGCCCATTCCAAAAAAAAATAAAAATATTTATTTCATATTAATTTGACAAAGCATCCTTAAAAGATACATAAATATAGAGAAATGCATGATTTTATTTCTTCCAGACAAATATATTGAAATATAATAAATAACATCTTAATGTAACTATCTAAGGAATCAGACTCGCATACTGGAATAAGTTACAACAGATTTGTGCAGTTTGGCGCCATGAGTCGTGTGAGTTTCGGAAACACAAAACCTAGATAACGTTTTCTTTAGGTTCGTGTGAACACTCTCTGATCTGAATCTTGTTTAGGAACTCTTCTTAATGAAATTATATGATGTGGCCTGTCCATCCAAATGAGAGATTCAACTTAAACTTTTCCTTCACATATTCCTTCACAACCTTGTTTTTGCTTTGGTTATCAATGTTAAAATTTAGATCTTACGGAAACTTCTATTTAAAACAAATTTACACTGTAATAAAATTATTTCCAAGAGTATTTCCTGAATTTTTTCTATAAATTTGCTTATGCTAGTTGATGAGGTTGGAGAGAGGTTCATTCTAAAATAAACCTCAACAACTGAATAATTTTTAATTTAAATAATATTTGCTATCTTGCATTTCTAATCTGTAAATAAATAATTTTAAATTACTTAATTTAAACATTAAAGGAAGTATATATTTTTTGCCAGTGTTTAATAATTTAAATTCTAGATAACTCTGATTTTCTAATCTTTAAATCTTTGCAACCCAATATCTTAAACATTAGATTTACTTCAAATTCTGTTTGATGAAATAATCTAAATTTGAAATATCAAAGGTTTACATAATTAGTATGCAAAGATATAGGGAATAGAAAATTTCAGTTTGTGGCAAAGGCTCAATTCCTTCTGAAGCATATTTACACAATTATTCATAAAATGATTTATAAACTTTACCTGCTGAAAACCTTTTTCAGTAAAAGCAGGAGAGGTTGGAATTCTTGAAAATCATGTTTTATATATTCATCTAATTCATTCAATGTCTTCAAAAGCTTGAAACTATTTTTTCCGTCTAAACCTGCACCATTGTAACCATGCCAAAAAATCCCGTTCTCAGTAAACCAAGTTTGAAGAGATGGCTGAACTTTCATGATATTTACAGTGTTGGTTACAATATTCATTAGCAAATGAAGTTCAGGGACAGGAACAACTTCCAAAACCAGTTTTTCATCAGGTTCATTCAACAGAACAGGATTTATAACATTCTTGTGATCCTTCATGTTCTTTTCCTTCATCCTGCATCTATACAAGAACAATAATTCTCTCAAAGACCATCAAATGTTCTTAATTCTCCTCTCTCATTAAGCTTCCCCTCACAATACAAACAACTGTACATTACCCCATGGGCAGACAAACCAAGAATGGTATTAAGTAATTTCAAATCGCAAGCTAGGTAGCATTTCAAACTATTTAGATCAGTTTTGTTATAGAGTACATACATGTTGTGATGATTTTCTGAACCTCCTTCGACCAATCCAAGAACAACTACTTTATTTACTCCAGAATATAGTTCATCTGGATCAAACAGACTCATAATTAACTTTGGTGATCCCTTTCCCCCATCTATACCTTTTCTTACAATAGCTTTCATAACATTTTCTCCGTTTTGTAAAACAAATCAAGAGAAGTTGACATTGAAATAATATTTTCAGGAGAGATTGATTGGAGAGCTGATCTACCCAAGTCACTGCTACAACTTGAAGCTATGGAGTCAATTACAACTTGTGGTAGATCATGCTTTCTTTTTAGATTAAAGAGAGTCTCCGTTTTGATCATCTTTTTTTCTGAACGCTTTTCAAAGTTCAGACTTATTGGCTTTCCTGTTATTGTTGCAAGCTTAATAGTCTGCTCATCATTGTTCTTCAGTACTTTAAGAGATTTAAAAATATCCTATTCTCCCATTTCTGATTGCTGTGGAATAACAAGTTCTTCAGGTTGCTCACCAAATCTTCTTTAGAACAGGGATCTCGGATACCTGGGCCCACTTCTTGAAAACATTTTCCACATAGTTTAGAGGGACTGAGATCATGTTTTTCTTCTGGAAGAAATAATTCTCGTAAATCTTGAATATTAAGATTCATTCTTCTATCACTGACTAATATACAAATAGGGCATTTACAAGGTTCACTATCATCTCCTTTAAACCTTGGCATAAGATTAAACCTCTCCTGAGTAATGGTCCAGTTATTCAGAGTTTCTGCTGATAGTTGGTTGAATTTCTCCAAGTTATAAAGGTTTTTCTTACACGTCAGGCATATTCCCTCAGGTTTGGACAAACAATCGTCTCTGAACTCTTAATATGTTTCTTTACTAATTGTTGTAAACCCTGAGTTTTATTTGGTCTATAGCAGAATTTTAAACGCAAGAATTAACTCTCTTAGTTCATATTTATTAATTCAATAATTGTACTAATAGTATATTTATATTTAGGAGATTAATATTCAGCTTTCGGATCCACCTCGGTCCCAAACGACATCAGGAGCTCCGCCCTTCTCAGCATCAGCAAGGACATGTGGTCAACAGTTCCACCTTCATCCTCCAATAGAGTTCCTCCTTAGATATCCTCCTATGCACCTGAGATGCAACTACAATTAATTGATGTAGGCTCTGCCAGGCAACATCTATCTGACCCTTGATCCTTTTCCAGTTACTTATAACTACACCTATCCGGCCTCCGCCTGGTTTGAGGCCAAGTCTCATCCACAGGAGGTCGTCCTCGTCTGCATCCTCAGGCTTATCTTCTGGGTCAGGGGAATCTACAATAGGATCCTCCGTCTGGGGGTCACCTCCTTCTGGCCCTCTCCTATCCAGATCATTCCCTCCTTCATCTACAGGTCTCTCAGACACATCATCAGCAGGCAGGACCCAAACTACAGCCCCATGGTTTTAATGGTCACCACCCCCCCTGGGAGTAGGGTGGTCGTAATCTCTATTATAGCTTTTATTAACCCTTTGTGGTATTGTTAATTACTTAACTATTAATATACTTATAATCAATCAAGAATTATTTATCTTTGTATACTAAGCTATTGGTCTTGCTTAGTGTTACAGAGCTATCTTATCTAGCTTTTCGGAGCTATTGACTTTGCGGAGCTATTAACTTTATCTGGCGTGCATTGATTATCTCACTTGAGATCAGAGATAAACAATGCCACAAACTCTAATCCGTTGTTATTTATAATAAAGCTTTAGCAACTTTTATGGTATTTTAGTTACTTTGCTATTGATATAATTATTAACAATCTAGAATCAGTTATCTTTATAAATAGCTTTATTAAGCTATTTGTCTTGCTTAATTATATAAAGCTATTTAATTTTGCTTAGCGGAGCTAAGGATCATCTTTATACAAATAGCTTTACAAAGCTATTTGTCTCATCTAGCTTTGCAGGGCCAAGGAGCCGGCTTAGCTTTACGGAGCTATTTATCCTGCTTAGCTTTACAGCGCTATTTATCCGGCTTAGCTTTACAGAGCTATTTATCTCATCTAGCGTTGCAGACCTATGTATGATGTTTAGCTATGTAGAACTATATATTCTAGTCTGTTGATGTAGAGCTAGATATTTATTTGAGGAGCTATAGATTGTATTTAGCTATGCAGGATTATATATCCTTGTCTATCTATGCTAAGATAGATATATATAACTAGCTATTCAGAGTTGAATATGTATGTCAGGCTATGTTATGCTAATAGTCTGAGTTATGAATTGGTAATAGTGGGGAGCTGCACTTGACCTAAGGTAGAAGATTATATTAATATTATAATTATTTCTACTAGTAATAGTAATAGATAAATGAGTGTGAACGAAAATTGTTTCATATTTCCCCGAAACCCTAGCACTAACCTGTACTTATACCAATGCAGTCCCAAATTACAATTAAGTTATAAATACATATCTTACCTCTTCTATTTAACTGGCCTCCAATTCTGAGCATCTGTGAGCTAACCACTTTAAAGACATGAAACCATGATGAGGCAAATCTTCCTCCAGCCAATCCAATCTTTTTCTTAATTAAATGGTATTGACTACTCGGACTTCTCTTCTTAATTTTTTTTTATTTTCTTTATGGAGTACATTTTTACTCAATTTGCTAATTATTCTTACATGGCATTATCTTTCAATAACTCAACACTAATTTCTTGATATAATAAATTAGTTAACACATTTTTTACTTAACCAAGTTTTTTAGGAAACCTATCCTGCTCCTATACAAATTTAGCCAAGTTAATAGTTTGTTCATGACCAAAATCCAGAAAAGAATTCAGATCCAGATCCAGAGCTGAAAACTTTAGAATGAGATATGTTTAATCCTGTTAGCTTAATTAGAGTATCCAATGTACACACTCTTGATTAATTATTCTTAACCTTTTTTGGATATCCCTACTGTATAAAAGTTACATTTAATAACAATTACAGATACAACGCTATATCACTTGAACTAATATCTGATTGAATTAAAGTCAGCTGTTCACAAGCCGGCTTTAAGAGCATTTAAGCAAATATAAATTTAATCATGTTATTATGAACTTGCTCAGGTTGGTTTGTTAAAATTAAATTTACTGAATTTTTTTTAATAAAGCAGATTATTATATTTTTTGTTTTATGTCTTTGCTAAACCTTGATTTATCATTCAGAAATTTGGACATATCTGAAATAACTCTTTTTCAATAGTTCAGATTTTAGATTGAGAGTAATTTTTTGTTGGCAAGATTTTCCAGATATGGTTCAGGTACTAATATGCCAACTGTCATCAGGGGAGCTTTTTATCTGCATTTGAGTCCTTCAAATGGAGAAGAATAAGTCACTTAAAGAAAATTATAAAAAAAATAATTATAATTTTATAAAATTATTTTCAAAAACACTTTTTCAGGGGTATTAAAGTAAAATTATTACAGAAGAAATCATTTCCTGGATATAGGATCCCAAATCTTCCAAAGATGAGAAAGCAGGTTATCTACCAAGATCCAGTTCGATATGAACTGATGATGATCTCTAACTTTTATTCATAAAGCAAGATTTACTGGTTTGATTTCATTGCTACGGAGTGCTAAAACCCCATTAATAGTTCGTGACATTAGTGTTTCAATGACAAGTTTTTTAAACTAACATTTTTGTTTATGATTGTGGTTTCACTTCATCATCTCAAGCTATGCGAGATATGGTGACTGCTGACTAAAGGGAGGGAGGGAACCCCTGAACGCCATGAGCCTCCACTATGCAGACACAAGCCTCCCAGATTTGCAAAGCAGACAGAGCCTCAGCTATGCAGTATTAGGCATACGCAATACATCAAAATGTACCTGTATAATACAGGAGGTTTTTATAAAATTGCGTGTTAAATTTAATTATAAGATTTTCACAAATTATTCAACAAAGTGGCATGAGAGATTTTTAAAAAATGATAAGTTATTATCAATTAGCACAAATAGCACCTAATTATGACTAATAAAGTGGTAATAACTTAAACATTTTTTAAACGATAAGGAAAATATTTAGAGAAAAAAATTTGAATTGAATTGAATTTCATCTTTTATAATCTTTGATTTAAGTCATACCTTATTTGCAGTGCTTAGGATCCGGATCCACAAAAATATGCGGGTCAACTGATCCAGACCCTAAAATATCAACCAAAAACTGCAAAAAAACCTTTATTACTTGTATATCATATAGAAATGACCTGGATCCAGATCCAGATCCATTTTTTTCCAGTGTGGATCCAGGATCCGGATATGGATCTGCATCAAAATTAATTGGATCCTAAGCACTGCTTTTTTGTAGTTCAACTAAGTCTAGAAAATTTGTATTTTTTAAATTTAAATTTTTTAAATCTTAACATTCTTCAAAAAAGGTATCGATTAAATCAAAGATTATAACAAAACAAACTAAGTTTACTCAAGAAATATTTATCCAAATATCTTCCTTTCTGCGTAAGAAATTTATAAAGTTTTAGTATAAATCTTATAAACCACTTTAAGAGTTCATTTATAATTCTAATCATGACAATCAAAAAATTTGTAATCTTTAGTAAAATTCTTATGCGACTACGTCAAAAAAAAATTGTTAACATTTTTGATTACAAATAAAAACCAAGATTTTTGAAAAGCTGTGCTGTAGAGTGTATGCTTATTTACTGCATAGCAGAGGCACAGTCTGCATAGTGGAGGCTTGGTCTGCATAGTTAAAGCTTGGTCTGCATAGTTAAGGCTCGATCTGCATAGTTAAGGCTGGTCTGCATAGTTAAGGCTCGATCTGCCTAAAATTACTGGAAGGCTCATGTCTGCATAGTGGAGGCTCATGGTGTCTGGGGATTCCCTCCCTCCTCAGGCTGAGGTACTTTACAACTTTTTAAAGTAAACAAAAAAAAAATTGAAATTGTAATAACATGACAAACTTTTCCATTTTTATAAAGCTCTGACTGTACTATTACAAATATGCAGAGTTTTGAAAAATCTTACCAAACTTGGTTTGCAATGAAGAAAAACTAAAACTGCCCAGCTAGCCAAATTGCGCAAAAAGAGCACAATTTAAGTGTCACTTTTCACATTTTTACATAAATTTTGCGTAAAATCATACACTTAGCTACGCAAATTTATTGGTTTTTGTTTACGGTAGAACAAGGAATATATTTGTCAAGGTTACAAAAAAGGGGAATTTTTTTGAAGTTTTTAGCTAATATTTCAACGTACAAATTTTACTTACTGAGAATTTAAAACTTTCTGAAAACCGGAAACGGACCCAAAAAATGAGGAAAAGGATCGAAAATATTGGGAAATCCCTCGACAATAAAAGACCCTATAAATTGAGGAAACAGATAAAAAACAAAGGGAAATTCCTCTAAAATTTGGATTTGAACGATTTCCGATCATTTTTGAAAAAACAGGAAACGCCTCAAAAAAATTCATTTTGGGAAGGTTTCTGTTTTTATTGGGTCTGATTCTGTGTTGAGGCGTTACCATAGCACCAATTTTGAGACCATGTCATGTACTGTTAAAAAATATTGTGAAAAAACCCAGAACAAGCACATTAAATTCTTGAGATGAAAGTTTTGTTAAAGGGGATTGTGTGATTTTTTTGATTTAATCTACCTTTAATCCCTTCAGCTTGATCTTCAATCATCTTCTTCAATCCATTTTTGCTAGCTTTGAATTTGCATGATCTGAAAATAATAAATTATTTAGTGCGGAGACATACAGCTATAGGTGCAAGTAAACTAACTAATAGTTATAATCCTGGTGCATCTGATATGCAGCCATTATCTGGCCCATTACCAGTTCAAGAGCTTGAGTTGACCCTCCCGTCGACCCACCCCTCCTCCTAGCCACTGCAGCGCACGACCTCCGCCCTCCTCTCTTTCTAGGTCCTCCAACTCCTCTCCAACCTTCTCTCCACTATCCTCTCCCTGCAAGAATATCCTTATTACACGGTATCAGATGGCTTTCATGCACAGAAATGAAAGATCTAATGAAGTAGACATATATGAAGTTAAGTAGACATATTTAGGTTATCAATTTTCATAATGTACAACAATTCTTAGGGCACTGAATTTAATACTTTTTTATGTATTCAACTTACAGAGAGAAACTAAATGAGAGCATTTCAATAAGAAAATTCATTTCAGCTTTTTAGAAATAGAAAGTGTCAAAACATAATATTGTACACTCAACTTTCACATTTCAATTTTAAGAGAGAAAGTTTAATTATTAGAAAAACTAACATGTTGAACTTTGGTGCTCAGTTTTCAGAGAGCAAAATGATGATTATAGCATGATAATTGATAATTGATAATTATAATATGATAATTAGATAATGAAAATTTGGTAAGGTGACAATTTTAATAAGGACAATGTGGTAATGCCAATTTGGTTAGCTTTCAAAAGTGTCAATTTAATAATGACAAAATTGTAACGTCATAAAAGTACCAATTTGGTAACTACAAAAAGTGTCACTTTGGTAATAAAAGTAACTACAAAAATTGACAATTTGTTGATAAAAGAAAAATTAAATGGAATGTTTAACAATTTGCTGTTACTCACATTATTTAGGTTAGGTTAAGACAATTTCTAGACCGAGCGCTGTGATCTATTAAAAGTTTAATAATGTGCTGTTGCTCTCATTATTTAGGTTAGGTTGGACTGAGCGCTGCTGCTAGAAGGGGCTAGGGGCCCGAGTGCTGCAGACTATTAAATGCTAAATAATATGCTGTCTCTCTCAATATTTTGGGGTAGGTTAGGTTAGGTTAAGACAATTTAGGGACAGAGAGCTTTTTTTTTAGACTAAAAATAAATTAAATTATTTACCCAGGCCATTGTAATTCCCGTTGTAGACATGCTCTAGGAATAACTAACACGGATTTTCTGTGTTGAGAATATATAAATTTAACATGTGCAAATTTCATAATTCCTCAGAACAGCATTCCGATTTGAAACCTTTACTGTTTCACTGGTGTTGAGATATGGATTAATGTACTAGAATGATCAGATATGTAAGATATTTAAACTAAGTATGCAGCAGAATTCTTCTTTCACCTATATTTATTTTCGCCTCCGGTTCCTAATCAACTAATTAGTTGATTATAGATATTTTTACATTTATCTCGTTGTTAGTTACTAATTTAAAAACTTATTCACCGCCTAATATTTAGCCTTGAATTAGCGCTCAAACTTATGATTTACAGATTCTTCAAAAGCTTTATACGACTCAAAGGAAAAATATCAAAATATCAAAGGTTAAATGTTCCAATGCCTATTTATGGGTGTGCAAAAGCAGTACGATTCATTTCGGTCTACAAGCTAAAAAATGTAAACACAGCAGGTAAAAATCATAACAGATAGTACTACAAAGTGTTTAAGATAATAGTAGAAAAGAGATAAGAGAAGAGTAGAAAGATATAGGAAAACAGAAGAAAAAAGAACAAAAATAGAAAAAAAGAGATAAGAGAACAGAAGAGTAAAGAAAAGAGATAAGAGTACAGAAAACCGGAGAAAAAAGGAGAGATAAAAGTAGAGAAGAACAGATAAGAGAAAGCGTAGAAAAGAAAATAGAGAACAGAAGAGCAGAAAAGAAAAGCGAGAACAGAGGAGAAGAGAAGAAAAGATAGGAGAACAGAAGAGTAGTAAAGAAAAGAAAAAGATAGAACAGAAGAAAAAATAAGAAAAGAAAAGAAATAAGAGATAAAAGAAGAGTAAAGAAAAGAAGAGAAAAGAGAACAGAAGAATAGAAAAGAGAGGAAAAGAGATAAAAGAACAGAAGAATATGAAAGATGAGAAAAATAGAATAGAAGAAAAAATAAGAAAAGAAAAGAAATAAGAGATAAAAGAAGAGTAGAGAAAAGAATAGATAAGAGAACAGAAGAATAGAAAAGAGAGTAAAAGGGATAAGAAAACAGAAGAATAGAAAAGGGAGGAAAAGAGATAAGAGAACAGAAGAGAAGAAAAGAGATAAGAGAACAAGGGCTCAGTTCCATTTGCCATAATTATTTTTGCCATAATTACATTTGCCATAATACATTTGCCATAAGTAACGCTTGCCATAAATCACACTTGCCATAAGTTACACTTGCCATAATGGTTACACTTGCCATAACTACACTTGTCATAATTACTCTTGCCATAATTAAAATAAATTTGGTTTGAATTAACATACATATATATTTATATTTTCTTTTACAATCACAAATAGAATACAAATGACAAAGCTAGTGGAGAGACAGTTCATGAGCTATCAGGTTTAGGTACTCTTCTATGGGAAGAGTATTGTACTGTTGGACAATGTCTGCAATCCTCTCAGAGTGACTCTTCACTAAGCTCTTTCTCCCCATATTTGTATTCATATCCCTCCCTGCAGCATTGGAGACTATGATCTGTTTTGTCTCAGACTCTTGATTGACAAAACCTTGTATGATTTTCCACATGTTGGGTTTATGCCCATTTCTTGGTTCCAGGTTCTGTTCCAGGATTCCAGTCCATTGTTTGTCACCACTGGATCCTCTTCCAATATATCTGAATACACATTCCACATGTCATGGGCAAAGGTCGTCTACCAGTTCTTCTCCCGGTTCTGGCCAAACCCACCTTGCCAATCCAGGTCCGGTTCATGTATTTCAAATACTCTTCTTAAAGCTCTTCAGATCCTTCATTCCAGGTTTCATCATTCTCTATTTTCTATTCAATTACAGCAACGATGTGTTCTTTATAAACCTTGACCACATCTTCTACAGGTACATAGCTCAAGGGAAAAAATTTTATGCACTAATTCATTGAACTCTACGTCCCTGTTGAAAAATTCTTTCAGTCCCAAATCGCCTAACCTGCTAAGAGCTTTCCTGTAATGGAATTGGCAGCCTTGTCTACTAACTGTTGGGGCTACAACAGCAAGAGATTTCCAAACAAACTGTTCAAAATCACATACAGTAACAGAGAGAGTATTATCATTGCCAACCAGGGCAAAAATCTTGTTGAGCATCAGACTATAAGTTTCAGCGTTTTTGTTAGTCAAAAGTCTGAAACCACATGCAAGTCCTTGCCCACCTACTTCAGATCTAGCCATAACTATGTATACTTGACTGAAGGGGAAGGAGTGGTCCGGAAGGTTCCATCCATGCACCAAATCTTATGAGTTCTCAGTATCTGTGCACCAGTTTCACTTATTTAGACGAGTACAGCTTCATTCTCATCCTCATTGGTCCAACTTTAAAGTCTTAGAAAATCTTTACCATCATTGGTATTCGAGAACTTTCCAGGAAAATTGGTAGTCATGAATGAAGCAAAATCTCCAGTCTTTGGGATGGCAGGTGTAAGGTTTACTATTCTTTTCTCTCTCCAGAGGGCATCCTTCAACTCATTCTTTGATCTCATGCCACATATGAGGTTTGGGATGTCTGATCTCTGGATATTAGAAGTTATCTCAGATATAACTCTTGTGTTTGATATACCATCTACTTTGGCCATTTTCTTGATAATGCTATTCTCCTGCTTCCTGATGGCCTGTTTTAGCAGTCTGTTTTCATTAAGATGCTTGGGTAGTATAGTTCCAATCAGGTTTGAGGAAGAAATTCGGGTTCGAATTCTAGCAGAGCACATTTTAACCGAACATTTCCAATATTTCACTGCTGTAGACGAGGCATTGGCTACATAGGTGTAGTTGTTGCTGTCTCGAACCATTGGTTTACCCTTATTTGTGGTCTCAAAGGTTACCAAAGGGTCCTCCATTGTGAGAAAATGTGGAGCTGAACTTGTGTCAACTATTCTGCTTTAAAACAATGAGAAATCTACAGTCGGGAATTTTCATGGGAAAAAAGACAGATTTTCATATTTTTAGAAATTAGAAAATTATGACAAAAGTAATTATAGCAAGTGTAATTATGGCAAGTGTAACTTATGGCAAGTGTTACTTATGGCAAAAGTATTATGGCAAGTGTAATTATGGCAAAAGTATTATGGCAAATGAAACTGAGCTGAGAACAAGAGTGGAGAAGAAAAGATAGGTAGACAGACAGACAGATCAAACAAATAAAAAAGATCTCACAAATGTTTCTATGAATGGAATAATAAAAAGTTGTCAGATTTTTATTTGTTAAACATCACTTTTGACGTATACAGATGCAAATTTTATTTTTTATCATGTTTTCTATTAAAGAAATACTAAAGCTGTCAGAATTTTAATTTATTAAACATTCCATTTGACATAAAGCGATAAATATTGCTATAAGACACAACAAGGTTTCCCAAAAAAAAAAAAATTTGAAATACAGTCGTTTTCATTATAAGGTTTAAAATGGTCTTCAAACTCAAATTAGCTAATTCCTATATCTTTGATTTTTGATATTGGGCGAATCTCTGATATTTTAAAGTTAGATTCGTTAAGCTAAAAATTCCCATTTTAAAAATAGCAAATTATGTTATTTTATAACACAACATTTGTTAATTTTTTGGGTTAAAATAATACAATATTAAGCTTCTTCTAAAATGTTGATCAAGATTAATTCTATGTCATCGTTGGTCTGTGTTAGCTTCTTCCTATACCATTGACAGGCCTTTAAAACTACAAGGAGACCAGCAATAATCTAAATATAATTTATTCTAGAAATTGAATTTAAAAATTATTATCATAAAATAATTTAGCAATTTAAACATTTGTAAAGAAACTTACCACATTTAAAATAATTATCAAATGTCCTATAAATTGCTGTCCCTCATCCTAAAATTATTAATATCATGAAAACTTGGATTATAAGTACTGCCAAACTTGCTTTAATCTTTTACCGTAATATGTCGGCAACAAAAACATGATGTTCTTGAAGGAGAAGTTGGAAGATAATTGCTAGATAAAGCAAAATCTTGTGAAACAAGAACTCGAGTTGATGAAGCTTGTAGAGTAGTAAATCAATTTTTTGCTATAAAAGAAAAAAGCTAGAAAAATAAATAATTAGATTAAATTTAAAATATTTACCACCAGGTCATCCATTTTAGTTTAAAAATCCTTGGGCAGAGTTGTACTTGTTGTTCTTGTTGTAGTTGTTGTTGTAGTTGGCGTTGTTGTGGGCGTTGGTGTTGTTGTTGTTGTTGTAGTTGTTGTTGTTGTTTTAGTTGGTGTTGTTAGTGTGGGTGTAGTTCTTGTTGTTCTTGTTGGCGTTGTTGTTGTTGCAGTTGTTGTTGTTGTAGTTGGCGTTGTTCTTGTTGTTGTTGTTGTAGATGGTGTTGTTCTTGTTGTAGTTGTTGTAGTTGTTGTAGTTGTTGTAGTTGGCGTTGTTCTTGTTGTTGTTGTTGTAGTTGGCGTTGTTCTTGTTGTTGTTGTTGTAGTTGGCGTTGTTCTTGTTGCCTTTGTTGTTGCTGTTGTTTTTCTTGTTGTAGTTATTGCTGTAGTTGGCATTGTTCTTGTTGTTCTTGAGGCATTGTTGTTGTAGTTGGCGTTGTTCTTGTTGTAGTTGGCGTTGTTCTTGTTGTTGTTGTAGTTGTTGAACTCAAAAACTATTAGTTAACCCTAACCAGGATGTTTCATAGCACATTTTAAAGCGGTCTATTGTTTTAAGAAAATAAATAAGAATGGAGAAATTATCATGAGGAAATTCCTTTCTGGCTATTAATATAGACAGAGCTAGTTTAAAAATATACAGGGATAACCATAAGACATAGGTAAACAACTAAAGTGTGAACTTTTAATTCCCTTAGACGGATTAAATTTAAGGCGGCGTAAGAATGAGATCTAAAAACTTTTATAAATCATAAAACACAAAGGTTCTGTATCAAATAATAACAATAAAAACAAAGTAAAAATATAATTATTTCAATCGTATTTTTTATATTCAACGCTTTATTCAAATTCTTTAACAATGACAGAAATCTTTGTAAATAAAACTTGAATAATGAGAAACCAATAATTGAACAAATATTGATAACCTGTTTACTGTAGAATTTTACATTTTAGGTCGTCGTTAAAGAATAAACTAATTTGAAAAACTATGGGCGATTTGAATTTACGACAAAAACTTTTCCCCAACCTACAATATTTTCTCGTAATTATTGTATAAACAACATAACTTTTTCCGTTTACAAAAATACGGTTGTATTTGTTGCCTAAATGGAGTAACTACTAATATATTTTTAAGAACGTTTTTTGGATATTTAAACACAGATTTAATTTTTAGCATCAAAAACGAAAGTTACTCCTTGTAACAAAAATAGTCCAGGGACCCACCTAGCGCAGGACGTTATATAAATACAAGTTTCGAAGGTTCATAGCAGAATTGTCATCCCACCTAGTACCCTAAACTTGAGGTTCTGTTCAAGCTATAAAATGATTTGACCAACATGGGATAAAGATATACGAGGTTTTAAAAGCATTAAGGGCTTTTAATAGTCAGTTTATTTTTTAAATGTTTAGTTTTTTACAAGCTAAAAAACGACAAGTTTAAAAACAAGTCTAAAACGACCAAGTTTATATTTGCTTGATTCACTTCTAAAAGAGAACATATAAATAGAGATTGCTGAGTAGTAGCGCTGCCTAGAATTGGTCATCCAGAGAGGGCTTTCGTCTGATTTTTGCACAGGTTAGTCGCCATGGCTACTGTCATACCTAGAGATGTTCTCGAACAGCTGGGGAAATTATAAAACGATATTAATGGTAGCCTGGCCGCCGGACTAGCAGGCCAGGGTGACGCTGGGCTCAAAGAGAGCGAGAAGTTGCCTCTGGCCCCCCCACACCTCATCCTCAGGTCATCTGATGAAACTGATGCAACCAGTTCCTGGACTGTGATTGGTACTCATGCGAAGCAAAGTCGCGCTCTCATGAGTCTGGCCCATGCTGCGCTTATTGCCAAGCGAGAAGGACTTTCGAGATACTAGGTCGAGACGATGCCTGCAAAGGCATGAAAGTTGCCGCTGTGTTTACCGCCATCCATTCAGGGCTTTGCGGGTATTTCAAGCGGGACCCGAAGGAGGTCATCACACACAGTGATGGTCGCATCATCTACAAAGGTAAACATGCGGTTCCAGTGCCTCCGGGCTACACTTCAGAAACAGATACATCCGACCCACTGTATCCTGGGGCTGGAGGTGGGGGTAGGGAATGGAAGACATACTACGGGGTAGACAAGCACTCGCAGGATACGAGGGACATGTTGCCATTTGAGATGGATGAGGCAATGAAAGCGGCCATTCACTCACAACAGACAGATGGTTGGTTGATGACATACTGCACTAATGACATGGTTTCTAAAGCCCTCACTCTCATGGTTGCCGCAAAATTCAACTGGTATACCACGAATCACCATGTCGGCCAAGGTCATGCGACTAATTTCATTACTAAGAGAGCAGGAACAATATGCACTTTCATGCAAACCAATGAGAGTTCTATCTCGGAGACAGCCAGGAGCACAGTGTGGGAGATCAGTCATTGGGTGAGTACACATTTGTGTATGAACCTAATGGCCATGAGAACCGGGATCAGGGTATCGGCTCATCCTAGTGGGAGTTCTGTGGGGTCAGCCATCCTAGCCGACGATATGAAAATCAGATGTGTCGCGGCGCCGGCTGGGATGGCCAAGGCTGCTCTTCTTCACTCTGTCATCAAGCTTCATCACAAGAACATGCTGTGGCTGGTAGCACCCGGATTTGACTCTGTCCTCGACTGCGCACACAAATACCAAAGATTCCTCAATGATGTTAAGACAGCCAAAGAAACCAGGTCGGTGGACCCGAGAATGAAGAACCCCGAGGGACGTATGTATCTCACCGGAAAGGGCAATAAGCACAGGATTATGGATCTAATGGTTCCGTTGGGGGTTATAGTGTCCTTTCTTTACCATAATTGCCCGAGTAGCACTATGATGTCCTCTCCCCTCATCTCTGTTAGAAACCGTAATAACCATATGGAGGCACGTTATCAGAACCACCATGGGTTCTCGGCTGAGTTTGATGAGTTATGCAGAGTCACCAAGGATAAGGTTCTCGAGGTTACAAAAGAAGTGAAAGATCTTATTGGTGTGAGTGACACTGCCTTGGCAATAAGCAAGGCAGATTACGTCAATATGATGGAGTTGTTTAATGTCGACCCGAACGAATCATCGAGAAAGTTTGAGCATGCTGTCAAATCGCTGGGAGGAGGACCTGCTGAGCGTGGGTCAGGGCAGAAGAGGAGGAGGGAAGACGACATCTCGCCGAGGAGGTCACGAAAAAGGTTCACAAGGAGCACTCCGCCACCTGTGCCTTCAGATCTCGAGGTGGACTCTGATGACTCTGACGACAAGAGAGGAGGTGACAATACAGGCATGGAGGAGCCAAGACCTGGCCCATCCTTTGACCCTCCTCAGTAAACCAATCAATGAATCAAGAGAATCCAAAGCCATCACAGCTATTAATGTAATAACACGTAGATATATCTCCGAGATCTCATGTATTATGACGCTTATATATGTGCCTGAAAATTTAGATATGCCCAAATTTGCAATAACGTACCTTAACTTGTCATATCATTAGTCAAATTTACCTGTGATCCAAATGTCTATAATATTTTCTGGTGCTATGGAAACGCCTCAACACGGAAACGCCTCAACACGGAAACGGACCCAAAAGTGAGTTTGGGTCCGTTTCCTTCTTTTTTCAAGAATTATCGGAAATCCCTCAAAAACTAAAAAGTGTTGAGGGATTTCCGAATATTTTGGATCGGTTTCCGCTATATTTACATTTGATTCGTTTCCCGTTTTTTTGGGTCCGTTTCCTCTTTTTTTTGGGTCAGTTTCCGGTTTTCAGAAAAAGTTTTAAACTCTCAGTTTGTTGATCGGTTTCCCCTTTATTTGGGTCCGTTTCCTCTTTTTTTGGGTCCGTTTCCTCATTTTTTGGGTCGACGTTTTCGATTTTCAGAAAAAGTTGTAAATTCTCAGTTTGTTGATCGGTTTCCTCTTTTTTTGGGTCCATTTCCTTTTTTTTTGGGTCTGTTTCCGGTTTTTAAAAAAAGTTTCAAATTCTCAGTTTGTTGATCGGTTTCCTCTTTTTTTGGGTCCGTTTCCTCATTTTTTGGGTCTGAAATCCCTCAACAATATAAGATCCTGATAAACCGGAATCCGACCTAAAAATTGAGGAAACGGATCAAAAAAAACGGGAAATTCCTCTAAAAATTGGATTTGAGGGATTTCCGATAATTTTTGAAAAAACAGGAAACGCCTCAAAAAAATTCATTTAGGGGAGGTTTCCGTTTTTTTTGAGTCCGATTCCGTGTTGAGGCGTTTCCGTGTTGAGTCGTTTCCATAGCACCTATTTTCTAAAGTTTGACTTGGTAAAAATGGTAAAAATTGTGTGCTAATTAAATATACGAAAGAAGTTTCTCGTAATTAAGGCATTATTACATGAAATTACGTATTACGAAACCATTCTGTAATTAGTAAAGTACATATTAATTTTCCAAAATGAACATAGCAGGAAAATATGTGTAAGGATATGTGCGATAAAACCATGTCCAATCTGATTGGATAATTTAAACACTTTCAAATTGATTTAAATTCGTTTCTGGTGAAGGACCTAACCTCTGTAGAGAAAGAAAAAGCAGATGTTAGTTCCACATTTTACTGAAAATATATTTCAGTCTAGGATGACCCTTGTCAGTTCTAACGTTGTAATAACCATCACAATCGATGTTAAAAACCACAAGAAAAAAAGATAATTAAAAACGATGTTAATGGGCTGTCAAATGGACAAAAGGAAAACAAACTCAGATCATGAGATGGAAAAAGATAATTTGCAAATATTCACTTTTTAAAAATTTTTTAAGACAATTCTTATTCCTTGAGATTGTTTTAGTTGAATGAAGATTAAAAACAAACTAGTTTATACGTATAGTGTTTAAAGTGGTGGTGGGGGTCGATCTAGTTAATGAATTTTTATGTAAACCAAGGGGCGGGGGCTTGTATAAGGAGGGGTATTTAAACCATTTAAAGAATTGTAAATAAGAATACAGAATATCTTTAAGATTAAGAATTAAAGTTTAGAATTAAATAATAAACTACATTTTCCTGTTCATTCCTGTCAGATTAGTCATAAAACCTCTGATGTATTTAGAATTTCGTACTTAAAGTAAACTTCTCACAAGGTCTCAAACCTTCTCTAATACGCTAACTTTTAGATTGTAGAGTTCATGTTCAGGATAGTTAAATTGTTCTCATGTAGGCTGGTTTTTATGCAGGTTTCGCTAACGAGACATAATTATGGCAACATTTTGCGAAATTACTTTTTTAGAAATTACAGGAAATTAAGGCGTAATTTCGCGTAATCAAAGTTTGCAATAATTACACCTATGAAGTTTTGAAGTTTTAACTTTTATTTGAAATAAAACAACTAACTTAAGAGGAAAATAATGTCACGCAAGTTGAAATGTTGATTAAAATATGTTGATTGTAATTTTCACGTTCGACAACTAAAAATTTATTTTTATAAAAAAAAAAAATAATCCATAAATTTTCAATTTTCGACTACTTGTTAATATTTCACCCTACTTTCTCAAGTTTACCTTCCTTGTTTGAAAAAAATGTTGAATTAAAATCGTGAAAATATGTTTGACATCATTGCACATACTTTCCCGCTATAATTATTTCTGAGAATTAATATGTACTTTATTTATTACGGAATTGTTTCGTATTACGTATTTTCGCGTAATCACGCATTAATTACGTGAAACTAGACTTTCTTTCGTAAACGTAATAAATTTGTAATTACACATAATGCTCCTGCGTAAGTGAAAGAAAGTGCTACACATAATTACGCATAATTACGCATAATGTAATTACGACTGGAAACCCTATTGGAAACCCTATTAGTCTGAGGTCTGAAATATTGTTTATATACGATGGCCAATTTTAAAGATATTGAGCCTTTGCCACTAACTCTGATTTTCTAATCCCAATATCTACTTAACCCAATGTCGTAGACCTTAGATATTTCAAGCTATGATTTCTGTTATATCAAATAGTCTAAGTATGAAATATCAAAAGTTTACTCAATCTGGTTGCAAAATTAAAGGTATTAAAAACTTTGAGTTTGTGACTAAGACTCAATTCCTTTGTGGGAAAATACTTGATCTGTAAAGCTATTTTTCAATCATTTTAAGATAAACCAAAATTTTACAAACATCCTGGAAATTAAGCATGACATCACCCCCATCCCCTATTTACTTTTCTAAACTTTGTTTCTCCAAAACAATATGACGCTTCATGGGAGAATTCTTAATTGTTAGAACAGGTGTGATTGAAGAATCTTAGATTTCTCTTAATTAATCTACAGCTATAAAGTAAATCCAGAAACCCTCCTATTTTGGAGAACGAGAAATTGAGTCAGTTAGTGCTGCTACTTTTCCTTTATTTTCCTTTACAAATCTTAATTAAGTAAAAATCTTTTCTCTCATTCATTTTTTTTTACCTGAAGTAGACTTGTTTGATTGTTAAATACAGGGTTATCCTAAAAAGGACTTTAAAGTACGGTTTTCATTATTCTGGAAAAAAAATTTCATTTTGGAAATGGAATGATCCGGAAATTTGTTCAATATAGTGGAATTCCAGATTATTTCTGGATGAAATGGACACCCAAATTTTTCTGGTTTATGTTACACAATACGGAAATTTATCCAGTCCATGAAATGGAAACTTGAAATTTCTGGAAAATTCTGGAAACTTATGGGAAGCCAATCTGGAAGATTGTTCTGGAAAGTTGTGACAAAATCATTCCAGAAAGTATTGGAACAAGGTTCTGGAATAACATCTTAAACTTATGGTAAGCAAAAATCCAGAAAGTAACATTAACTTCCTAATGGGAATCTGATTTAGCTGTAGTTGAATTATCATGAAATCATTGAATCTTGAATCATGAATAACAAATTTCCAAGTTACAAAATGGAGTGGAGTTTTTCTGGTTTACAGAATAGAAACCGGAAATTTCTGGAATATTGTTTTTGGAAAGTTCAGGTTAAAATCATTAGAAACATCTAAGTTATGTAACAAGTAAGTAATAATATAATTACTAGTCTCAATTCTGTTACCTGGAATTTAGTCATTCTAAATCTGTTACCTGGAAATTTGTCATTCAATGATTCAGGTTTCCCAAGCACCAAAAAAACACATTTCAAGAAAAACAATACAAAAAATACCTCTTATATTTTTTTTAGAGAATTTTAAAGGAAAAATTTCTTGTTTTCTATAAGACATAGACTGAAGTTTATCCACTCATTGGTTCTACTTCTTTTGAACACTTTTTAAAATTTATATTCTCAGGAAATTTTATTACTATTTTTTAAATTATATTATTTAAATAAAAAGTCTGTATTTTCTCAAAAATTTCCCAAAACTTTTCTGAACAATATTTCAGGAGAGTGTTGTGGAAAAATTCCAAAACAGTATTCCGGATTGTTCCAGAAATCCAGTTTAAAGGTACTGGAATTATTCCAGAATTCCTGAACTACAGAACCTTTTGCATAATGGAAATGGAAAATAATTCTTGTTGCATTTCCAAAACTAAATGTTTACTAGATTTATTCAGTTTTTTCTTTCCCAACAACCTCAGATCGTTGGACTTTAAGAGCTTCGAATCCTTTTACATAAAAAGTTGTAACCCCTGTTTGTATGTTCAACATAACTCATGAACCCCTTGAACGATTGGCACAGGAATGTTTTTGGCTGGGTGTTCAGAGTCTTGGTTGAGTTGATTGACCTTAATGGCAAAAAATAGTTGGGCGAGAGTAACTATGAGTAACCTGGGCAACGCTGGGTTCCCAAGCTAATATTTTAATAAACTAGTAATCTTTGTTTGATTGTTTGTATGTCTGATCATAACTCAGAGACCCTTTTATCTATTTGCCACAAATTTAGATTGCCAAACTTGGGAGAACAATGCATTTTCTTAGTTTGGTTTCCAGATTCTAAGATGAGTGGGTCGACTGTTATAGGGAAACATAGTTAAAATCATAGTTAATGACTAAGTGTGTTGAAGGTTTGGAGCAACCATGAGTAACCTCTGTACAACCCAGGGCACTTGGGCAACTTGTGGGAACCACAGGAATGGTTGAAACTTGGATTGAAAAATAAGTAAGATCTCTGAAATATCTGGAGAATAAGAACTTCAGGTTTATCTGAGGTCTAAAAGGGGATCAGAATGGAATGGGAACACCAAAAAACCTAACATTTGATACCTCACATGAATTATTTTCATTACTTTCATATTTTTACCTCCCGAGGTCATAAATATTTGGAGGTCACACCCTCAATGATCATCTAAGGTCAAAAAGGGGTCTGAGAATGGAATCAGAAAACCGAAACGCCTATGATTTGATACCTCACATGACCCATTCACATTTATTTAATATTTTGACCTTTTTATAGTTCGTTATTAAAGGGAGGCAAAAATGGAGGTCGGATTTATGTGTCAATATCAGCACATGATTTATGGTGTAGCAAAAAATATGAAAACATGTCTGATTAACCTAAAATAAGTGAATTTAAGGGGACAAAATGGTATTTTCCCATATTTTATGAATTCATGGATGTCCAAAATAGAGGTCAATGAGCTCCGATCTCATGTAGATCCATGTAGATGACCAAAATTTGAGGATTCATGCAAAAGGGGTGCGGGGGGGCATAAAACGTATTACTCTCCAGAAAATTTAAAGTGTTTAAAAATAACTTAGAATTGTCGTGGGAGGCTCATTTTTTGCATGCAAACATAAAATTATGTATATTACATGCTTTTTTTGTTTTTGAAGGAATCTGAACAAAAATGCGTGCGCACGAGCGCTTTTAGTGAAAAAAATTAATATTGGAACATTCTGACCGGCGCGCTAGAAACCAGCAGTTCCATTATGGGTCATCTTCTTACATACTTTACATGTTGTACTTCGATTTGTAGGTAATTGTGCACAAGGATCCATTACAAAAGTTTTTATTTAGAAATGCATCCTTGTGCCCAATTACCTACAAATCAATATACAACATGTAAAATATGTGAGAAGATGACCCATAATGATGTATCTCATGCAACTGTTATTCTAAGTTAGACCAAACTTAGCACATAAGTATTCAAAGATATTTTATTTTATTGCGCGTGCGTGGACATTTCAGCCTTTGCAGGTGAATTTTTTAGCGCATATTTGTTTCAAGAGTGTCAGGAAAAATATCCAAGTGCAATTAATGAAGTTAACATTGATTTACTGTGAAAAAAATCGCACTTTTTCTCAAAAAAGCGCGCGTGCTCGCGCATTTTTGCTCAGATTCCTTAAAAACCAAAAAATGAATGTAATATACATAATTCTGAGTTTGCATGCAAAAATCAGCTTCCTACGAAAATTCAAAGTTATGTTTAAACACTTTAAATTTTCCGGAGAGTAATACGTTCTGTGCCCCCCCCCCCCCCTCAGCCTTCTATCTCAATTTTTAGGACCAAACGTAGCCTATACTAAATTTGGTGTCATAAATTTAACATAATTGAGTTATCGTCCTGGTTTTCTTGGCTAGTTTTTATCTATCCTTTCACACTTCACTTTCTTTGATTTTTGATAGCTTTAGTTTTCTTTGGAGGGGGTGGGGTAAAGTAACAACATATACCCCTGGACCGTGATATTAATGCTAAGTTTTATTCATACCTATTTTATTAATGCCAGGCAAAATCTTGTAGGATAGAATGCTGACAAGAATTTAATGTCACAAAAGCGGTTGAAATCCTCATATTGTACGTACTGCAAGAAACACATCCACAGGATTGGCAGACACTTAAACACTAAAATCCTGGCACAGGAGGTGAGAAGGAAGATACTTTAAATTTTCACTTACTGGCATAAGTTAAGCTTCTTATTCCCATACGTTTCATTAAAAAGAAACATACATACATACATACATACATACATACATACATACATACATACATACATACATACATACATACATACATACATACATACATACAAACAGACAAACAGACAAACAGACACACAGGCACACAGGCACACACATACACACACACACATACACACACATACACACGCACACACACACATTGATTGATTGATTTATTGATTGCAGGGCAAAGAAGACCTAATTGCATTGCATAACACAAAAGAATGTGATAAACCGAGGTTGATAACTGAAATAAGAAATAGGATGAATGGAGAGTACAACGCTTCTTGTCCAGTACGTGATTTTTTATTATTTTTATATTTTTTTTTTAAATGAATAAGACGGGAATCGATCTGCAGAATTTCTTTACTTCTAATTATAAATGGAATCTAATGTTGATGTTTCTAGAATTTCAGTTGATAATATAAAACTGCAAACTTAGATCTGTTTCAATGTTTTATTTATTAAAACTCTTGTGATTCTTTATTTAGAATCTTCCTAGTTTTGTTACTGGGCTAATTAATGGTTATACAGGAAGGGAAAAGAATTGTCAAGGGAGATGACAAGGGCCAAGAACTTCTAAAATGTATATACTCCGGCTGTGGAAAGTTGTTGAGGGTAAGTTTTACCATTTTTAGTGGTAGATATTTTACAGAATTGTTTTCAATTCATTCAATGGTTTTAATACACCTAAAATAGCCAGTTGTATAACAAGAAAATGGTCAAAATGAACTAGTTAAAAATATTGTCAGCAATCATTTTTATCAGGCAATTTATAGTGCTTTGTAACATTCTTTTATTTTAGGCGAGTTAATTGAGGAAGCATGTAAAAAAATGTACCTTTAGTCAAGGCAGGGGTTCATCTAAAATAAAAACTGGGTTAATATGGTACAGTGTACAATTAATACATGCTACTTGGCTGGCTATAATATATAAGAATAGGCCACAAATAGTCAGAAAATCTAGCAAGTTTTTTTTATATACAACATTTGGTGGACAACGTTTCGTATTTAAAAAAATCTGTTGTCAAGTTTAACATCATTAGATGAAACCTCTGCTTTAAGGTTACATATCTCCGCGAAAAGTGCGAAAAGAATCCAGAGCTATCTCCATGACCACATTAAGTCCTATATTATCCAAAATTTTTGCTGGCATTCAAGTAAGAATCCCTTCTGAATTTTGAACCTTTACAGTTATGTTATGTTATGCTTATACAACCTAAGTGGATACAATATTAGCCTGTGAACAAGTAATCATTTAAAGATTTGAATTATTTTAATTAAGTTTGTAAATTGAATGCTAATGAACTTTGTTTTGTTCCATTAATGATCAAAAACTTGCAGTTGCTGAGACTTCTTTTCAGCAAATATGGTTAGTTTGTATATAAATTAACCTTACTTACTGATAAAAAATTCTTATTTCATAAAGTTTATTTTTATGTAGGTTTATAACCAACCACCAACCTTCCAACCAAAAAATTTAAAATAAAAATACTAGTTCTTTTTTGTTATATAAATGATGATTCAGGAAATATTCGGAAGTTTTGTTCCATTTTGATATTATTCCCTCAAGCCTACAACTTAAATAGCCCTTCAGTATACGATTAAAGTTGTGTTCTCAATATGCGGTTTGTACCGATTTGATATGTTTAAATTTAAATTACCCAATTATAACATAATTTTTTCTTCCATTTCAGCCATTTGGGGATATGCAACATGTTTGGAAACCTCATGAGGACAGAGTGATTGTTAATTACACCATCAGGTACGCATGTCAGCAAGGTTAATTTTGTCAACCTAATTAAGGGGTGTTATTGGTTTTGAGTAATTCGAAAATGTTGTAATTAAAAATGATAAAATTATAAGCTAAAAAAATTTTTTTGGTTACTTATCATTTTTTTTTCATACTCGTATTATTCTTATACTTGGCTAAAGAGATATCAAGGGTTAATATTTTCTCAAAAACATTTGCCTCTCCCACACCTGTTATATATGTCTCTGATTTATGTTTTGGGTTGAATTAGCTGATTTGGGAAAAAATAAATTATTTTTAGCGGAATATAAATGCGTATTGTTGTATATTATATAAAAAAAGTAAAAAATTTCCTGATGCCTTAGTCATCATCCCTCCCCCAAAATTATTTTTGTTTTGCGTATGTTGTCTGTTGCCAAGGGAGCTTGTAAAATGGTAAGGGAACAATCCCATCTTGTGATTGCTAAATTTCGTTGGTTTTTGATTTCTTACTTATAATTTTGTTTTAGGGAATGTCACCATCCAACGATTACTCATCCACGGACACAAAATAAACTACGTCAATCTGTCCGAAATATGGGAAAGTTAATATCTTTGGTTTTAACTTTTTTCTAATGGGCAAAAGGAATTCTGTGCCGTACAGATTTTTTAAACTTAACTTTTCACCTATTAATGTATATGGTTATAAATAAATTGAATGCATAATAAATAAAATAAATTAATTAATTAAGGGGAGTGTTCACGAAAAATAAAAGGGGGCTTAATGCGAAAAAAAAACGCTTTTGATCTCTACTAATCTTACTTCTATCTGTTGCTTCTATAAGAAGAAAATTGTTAAAAACGACAAATACTGAAGAACGTAGTGTCCCTACAAATTCAGAAAGATGCAACATATGACTTAAACCGTGAAAAAATCTATTTAATTTCAAACAAATCATTCAGATATCACAACCTATGGTCATCGTTTATCTTTCGCCACATTTTTATTTAGTTTATTTTTCAGAATATGTTTTGATTTTACTTTTTTAAAATAATATTTAGCTTGCAACTTGTTTTCAAACATTCCTGGAAAATATGAAAATGTTGTCTTCATTACCAAAAATCCTCGAAAGAGGAATGATTGTTTTTATAAGCAACTCTTAGATCATACCAATTAAACATATTTTGAAAAATCAACTATATACAAAAGTGGCGACAGATAATCGATGACTAAAGGTTTGTAATATTGAATGATTTGTTGAAATTAAATTGATTTTTTACGGTCTAAGTCGTATGTTGCATCTTCTGAATTTGTATGGCCACTACGTTCTTCGGTATTAATCGTTTTTAACAATTTTCTCCTTATAGACGCAACAGATATAAGTAAGAATAGTAGATATCAAAAGTGCTTTTTTATTGCATTAAGCCTATACTCCCTTTCAATTTCGCGAACACTCCCTTTAAATTCAGTTGCCAAAATTTTGTTATTACAACAAAAGTTTACATTTTATTCGGTTGGTAAACTTTTTTTTTCAGCTTATTTGTTCTGTATCACCTACAGCAAAAGCAGAAGATATTCTTAAATCGAATATGTACGACACGTTAGTGGTAAGTTTTGGAATTGCTTTTGTAAATTTTAAAAGGAAAAGGGGTATAGGATTAAGCTTGAGAATAATTTTTATTTTTCATTTTTAATGGATATAATTTTATAATATTATTACATATAGTCGGTATAATCTGTATTACGTCACCAGAACTTTAGCTACTGGCAGTGCAGTATTGTCATGTGATACAGACGGAAATCACGTGACAAGTATACTGCCCTTGGCTAAGGTTCTGGTGACGTAATACGGACTACATGTAATATTAATACAATTTTATCTATTAAAATTAAAAACAAAAATTAAATCATGAAAACAGGAGCAAACCTTAAATTCTCAGGTTTCTGTGGAATATAATCGTTTTCAGATTGGTATCGTATTTACTGAATATGATTTGTTTAACCCTACTTAGTATTATACAAAATTGCATATATATATATATATATATATATGAATTTTTGTGAAAATTTAACACAGTTTTATATTAATTTCTTAAGAAAAGGAACATTAGATAGATGGCCTATATGTATCGTTCAACGTCTAGAATTCTCAGGTTTCATCCTATACCCATTCATTCATACTTTACAGTCCCTTTAATTGCATAAGCTCTCAATTCATTGATGACTTTTTACACCACTGAGAACTAAACTTTTTATGAAATGAATATTCAAACTGGATGATCAGATTGTTAACAAAGATTTTCTATAAATACCATCATGGTGGCCAAAATGTAGGGATTGTACGGATTTGTTGGTAACCCTAAAATTGCACTGATCGTACGGGTTGTAAAGGGTTGTACGGATTGTACGTTTTTTTTCAAATTGTACAGATTGTACAAACTTTTATCCTAGAAATACACCGTTTTTTTTAAGTTTTCACTCATAATTCTCGTCAAAATGAAGTTAACTTATTTTCTGCATTTAAAATTCAATAGCAATTTTCGAGATATGTCTCAGAAGTGTTCATTTAGGGTATGTTCCAGAAGTGTTCATTTGAGCAGACCCAGTTTAAAATTTTAGTGTGGAAGACCCAGTTTATAATATGGTTTTGCAGATCCAGTTTAGAATGTGGTGTAGTAGACCCAGTTTATAATATAGTTTTGCAGACCCAGTTTAGAATATAGTGTAACAGATCCTGAGCTGAAAACTTTAGAATGGTGGATACCATGATTAATGCTTAATCCACTCTTTTTCTTAATCTCCAGATTAAATATTGCTTATATTCCTCATGAACTTAATCTGCAGATTAATTAACAGAACGGGATTAAGGATATCACATCCTAAAGTTTTCATCTCAGTTTATATTATGGTGTAGCAGACCCAGTTTATAATATGGTTCTGCAGACCCAGTTTAAAATATCATATGTACGGATTGTAGTGGTTTTTTTTTCTCAAAAAAATGTACGGATTGTACGGATTTTTGTACGGATTTTTTCAAAAAAGTTTTGGCCACCCTGTGACATTCTTTGAAGGTTTATTTCACACAATTATCAGAAAGCTTAACTGCATTAAATGTATTATATATAAATATATGGAATTTTGTGGCTGTAATCCTAACTTGCTTGTTCCTAGGACATCGCTTCCCTCAGAAAACCTTCCCTGTTTAAAAAGCTTGGTCATGGAAGAGTAATTCACACAGCAATCACTAACATGCTTATAGTAAGTTATCTTAAATTGTATGTGGGTTTGATATTTTCTCCTGTTTTTAAAATCCAGTGTCACAATATAATGGGGAAAACTTATTTTCGTGCGGCAAAAATTCGAAACTTTTTTCTCTTTCATGTAACATGTTGCCTTTTTTTGGTCTTCAGACAGCTATGGAGCTGCAACGTTCGGTTTTAAAGCCAGAACTGTTTTGTTTTCAATTACATACATTTTGTATTCTTATTACTTTCTGAAATGTTAATTAATGATTTCTAATTATGTCAACGCCTAAACTTAATTTGATTAAAAAATAAATCAAAAATTTTCCCCAAATTGGCTAATTTTTTAAATCATAATGAAATTAAACTCTAGTTTAGAATTTTATAGAAAATTTACATTGTTTACCACTCCAGGAAAACTGTCAGTATTATGCAGTTTATGTAATAGACCTTTTAATGACATCTATATACCTCTTACTACCTATAATGACATCTGAAATAAAAATTATTTTATTTCTCTTTCTGCATATTAAACATAAGCAAAAAACACTGTCAACACAGTCGCACCAATGTATCTGTTCTGCCTTTGAATCTTCTCCAAAGACCTCAAATGATTATTCTATTGTCACAGTTTTAAGAAACATTTCACGCATTGCCAAAGAAGAAAACACCTTACTTAAAATATCTTAATTTTAGGCAGCAGAGGCAGAACAGGTTGGTGTTCTTTCAGACCAACAGATACTTAGAAGAAAGATCGACAATCTCTGGGGTAAAGATGTAACTCGGACGTAAGTGGCGTTTAATGATAATTGGATTAATCAGAGGCGTATTCAGGGTGGATAAGGTTAAATATATATAAGCCAACCCCCTTGAAATTGTTAGAATACGCCCCTGGACTTATTATTTTAAGTGTATAGGCTAAATCCATCAATAAAGACAACGTTTTATCTGACGTTTTAAAAATGGGAATCAAAATTTTAATTCAAGCAATCTGAAAGACGACTGTTGTACTCTGATTAAAAAAGAAATTTTGACTATTTGGAAAAATGATTAAGTAATGAGCATTCTTTATGATATTTGTTCTGAAGTTGTTATGAAATTTTTTATGCTTGGCTTTATTATAACTATTGACGAGAATTATTTGTGAAAAACTCTGATTTGTGATAAAGTTATGTAGTTACGTAAAGAGCTCTAGCCCTTCCCTTTCCTATATTCCCCTTTCTTCAATTCTTTATCTGCCAACCTTATATCGATTCTCTTCCTTAACTTTCACTGCCTTCACTTTTTCTTCCCTACCTATCTACGTTCCTCTCTTCCCCCTCCATACCTTTCCCCCTTCCCCACTATTCCCTTTTTTCCGCGAAATATTTTTCCCCTTTTCCTTTACTTTTTTCTTTTCCATGCCTTTTCCCCTCTCCCCTTTCTCTTTTCCCTCCCTTTTTTTTCTTATCCTTTTTACATCTACTTTTTCTTTTCCTTCCCCTTCCCCTTCCATTTTTCCTTCACTTCACCTCCTCTTGGGTCTTTGACTTCTTTCCACAGGAAATGGAATTTTATACACCCCAAGTTCGACATAGTACTCTCTAGGCTTAGATTTATTAGTTTGAAATGTTTTCATTTTTAATTATAGGATGACTTATGTGGCTAAGCAAAAGAAGCTTGATAATAAAGATAAACTGCCCACCCTTGAAGAACTTCATCAAGATCTTAGGCTTCTGAAAGATGGAATCTTAAAAGAATTACAATGTCCAAGAAAAACCGAATCTGCATTTCTAGATCTTTCATCACTGTTGATTTGTTCATTGGTTGCTTCTAATGCAGAAAGGTGGATATCTTTTTCTTTTTTTCGGGGTTAAGGGGTGAATCTCACACCCCCCTTTAGTTCTTTCCCAACTTCCCCCATCCAACATGATCTAGGGTTAATCATGTACGCCTCAACCCCCCCCCCCTTCTTTATAAGGTTCTAGCATCCACCTTTTACTATAAAGATGTTCTAGGTCAAACCTCCTTAAAGATTATAGATGTGTGTAGGTTTCCCCGGTGGCCCCCTTCCTTTTTTAGGAGTATATATAGTTTTATTCAGACCTGAATACTGTCTTATTACTCTAACCATCCTACATACTATGGTTTCAATTTGAGATGAAGAGTTCACTTAGTACATATGATTTCTATTAGGGCTGGGGGAAACTTGATGCAGTGTGACCACGGCATGTTCTAGCTAGTTTAGAACCATTGAAGAACTGTAAGATCTAAAAGAAATAGCGAGAAAAAAACTAGATACATGTTTTTATTTTTAGATCTTTGAAAACTGTTTTCAGCTAAAAAACCAAGCCAGAACCTCGTCTATTATTTACCGTATGGGAGGAGAAGAGTTCTTTCTTCAGAATAACGTAGAAGGAAGACACTGTGTGCAAACTACTCTTGCAAAGTAACCAGGATACCAAGATATAAGAATCTAAGGGAGGGGAAGAGTTCTTTCTTTAAAATAACGTGGAAGGAAGACCCTGTGTGCAAACTACTCTTACAAAGTGACCAGGACACAAAGACATAAGAATCTAAAGGAGAAGTGATAAATATCCGAGAAAAGAACAAAATATGGAAACATATATAGATAGACACATAGTTGACGATTGTATGAATCAGTGATGTGAAAGATAACAGAGCAGGTGTCGTAGAGCTGTCAATCAGGATCAGCAACAGGGAACACTTAGAACTTTCAGCGAAGAAAAGTTTCCTTCTACTTTTAATTTTAAATATTGTAACCTTGTAAGGATTTCTCTCTTGTAGAGTAAATCTACCCCTTCATAGGTTCTTAGTCTCAAGTAAACAAAAATATGAGGATTTAGTCATATTATTGTTTGTATTATGTATTATGTCAAGGGTCATTCCTATTTGTTCAAGGAGCAGAAGGTGTTTTGTTTGGACACAGAAACCATCTGCACCATCACTGAAATAAGGGAATTTGATTGGATAATGATGGCGGTAATGTGCGTTGGCCAGACGGCGGTTCATTTCCGGGTATAAAAGGTCTTACGACAGTAAAGGTACTGAACAGTATGATAAATCAATGACCCAAGGTTGAGCTAAGCCCGATCGTGCGCAAATCAGGTTTTAATGACATTAAAGTTATATTAACGTCAACTCAATTTTCTGTTCCGGGTTTGTTTATATATTCTTACAGTAGTTTATTTCTATTTCAATCTCATCTTTTCCAAGCAGACTGGTTATCGGAAAAGATTATTTGCAATTTTGTTCTAGTTGTATTTTTCTTGGCAAGTTTTAAGAAATTAGTCATTGACCCTCGATTTCACGAGCAAGGTTTTATTCCCTTGTAGTGAATAAAGTGAAAATAGTGAACCCGACCACGCAGCCATTGGTGAGTCTTGTTTTATTAAACACTTTTAATAAGTCCATCTGTCCAATTCTCTATTTCAGCTAAAAGTGTTAGATTGACGTAAAAGGAATTGTTGTTTAAACCTTGACATAATTTTAAATAAGTGCATCTTTTCTGAAATTTAGTTCAAGTCCAATTGTTTCCGACTTTGAACTTCTAGTTTGAGAAAATAAATCACTAAAGAAACTTGTAGTTCGAATTTCCTTGAAGATCGTTTTTGATTCCAACAATCTTTTGATCTAACATATTTAGTTTAGAAAACTAACAATCTATTCTCTAAAGCTAAAAATAGTTAATAAGTAGAAACATTGTAGTTCTAAAACTTCAGTTATTAGGATAATAAATAAGTAAGTTAGAGAAGTTAGAAAGTTAGGAAGATAGAAAACTAGCCACTAAAACCATATATAGATAAGATTGAGATCTTAGATCGTTTAAACTAAAGTTGAGATAAAATTAAACTGCACTGCTTAGAATAGTATTCCTTTGATTGAAATTTTGTAGTGTTGATCTAACCCTAGTGTTCTTATCCTATTTCCGGGTCAAATCCATCCTTACCTAAACTCCAGGTTTCCTAGTAAGTTTGATTATCATTAAAAAACCAGCTTGGAACGGTTTCCTTTAGCGTGGCGGTTGAGTTAGTTTTATTGTGAATGGTTGAATGTAAAAGAGTTAGCAAAGTTGCCTTAGAGTTGAGTTTCGGTTGAGATTCAAAATTTGTCTCCTGTCTCTTTAATCCCTGGTCAAGTTTGATTTCTAGCTCCATCTCTACTCCAGAGTTTTTCCCTGCAATTTGACTCGCTCTTCTTTATGGCGAGCATCTGTCATTTATAAGACTTAAATCTTTTATAATTGATTATCCAGTGACCAACGAAAGTTCCACAAGATTTGCTATTTCAAAATAATATTTGCATGGGAACGGATATTTGAAATTCTGGTTTTGTAGATTTATTTCCAAGTAGAATTTCCTTTGAGATATCAAGAGGCACCTCTGCTCAGGTTTTAGCTGATCCTAGTAGTTGTACTTTATGGTCTATTTCCCCTTTAACTAAGGTTTGGTTGAGTAAAGAAATTTGGTTGTAGTTACGCTTTAACTCTCTCTCTTTCTGTCTCCTAGATCGATAAAGAATTGGATAGGTAGTATCAAACTTAAATTTCGACATAAGACGGCAAATGAGCTAGGGGATGCAGAGCATTAATGAGCACCTTAAACTGACCTCCAGAGCCTCATGATTCGCAGAATGGACTCCAAGCTAACTCCTAGCAAATAAAAATTGTGTCCCAAGTTTGAAGCTACTTCTGCCAGGGCAACCATTTCTGTCTCCACATCCAGCAATTAGATATCCAAAAATAAATATTTGGCTTTTACATTCCCAAAAAAACTGCATGTTCGAATAATGTTAACATAATCATAAAGTTTTAATGGTACATAACCAATTAGTAATACAAAGTCTACTTTTACTAAGATTTAAACTTCTATTTTGCTTTTTCTAGTTTGTGGTGCTCATGGTTTTCTGCACCCTAGGCTAACCTGAATAGTTGTTTTTGCGCGCCTTTCATGGAAAACTGGGAGGAAAAGGTGAATTAGATATGTTTAATCTCATTTATATCAAAATAATTGTTTTAGAGGCAATGATGTTGCCAGTGTTACTACTGCCAGAGTTGTAAATGCCTACTCTAAATCTCAAGCCATGAGCCCCTCTGAAGTTGGATATACAACCTTGGCTGAAAAGTATACTACTACGACCGTCAATCATTTCTGGTCCTTTACAACTTCAGGTAATAATTTGGTTATTAATGTTGAAATAGGAAAATGAGAACCTAAAGCAAGATTAAAGGGACTGTAAACATACTTATACTGTTTCCATTGTAAACTTAAATACAGCGATACAGGGGTGGACAAAGGGGGGGGGCATGTATGTGTTTTTTAATTTCATAAAAATAAAGGATTAGGACAGGGATTTAGGAACAATGAAAAGATTGTTCAGTAATTTAAAACAAAAATAAAGGATTAGCACAAGTTTTAGTAACAATAAAAAGATTGTTCAGGAGTTAGGAACAAAAATAAAGGATTAGGACATGGATTTAAGGTGGGTCGGACACAGTGCTAGGAACAGGAACAATAATAGGAACATTATCAATTTCAATTGTAAATTGTTAAGATTGTAAACAATTTTTCTTTTATTTTTTATTTACTTTTAGTCAAATTTGTGATTTTTTTCACTCGAAAGAAAATAAAAATTTGCTTTGCAACTTAATGTTTTAAGTTCTATTTTTTGAATTTTGTGCTCCTATTTTCAGAATAGCTTCTCAATAGCATGCTTAAGGGAAAAAACCCCTAGTAAAAACAGAAAAAAATATCTATCTTAATAATCTTAAATAATCTTATTGTGAAAAGTTAAAAAATCTATTTTTTTTTTCTTCAGTCATTAATTTTGACTCTGTTTGAGTCTTTTAATTAAAAAAAAAATCGCCTAAGGCGCGCATTTTTGTTCCTAATTATGAATTTATTTGTTTTAAATAAATCTTTCACCCCCCTCACTTTTTTCCCCATACAAATAAAGGTACGGTGAGAAAATGAATTCTTGAATATTTGACATGGATAGAATATTGATCAATTCTTTAGGCACAAATCCAGGATTAGCATTAAATGAAATCTGAACATTGATTGTAAACCAACAATAGGTGTGTTCATTTTTAGTGTCACTTTTGGTACCGAGATGCAAGGTCGCCAAAACTGAAAAATTTTGCAAGATTTTCAAAAATAATTTTAAACAATTCTTGAATTTTTTTTTCAGGGTGTGCCAATTGATTAAAATTTCACCTTTTTTTTCACAAACATTATAATATGCCCATCCCTAATTTGGTTATCAACATGCATATCAGTTATTATGGAGATAGACATGTCTAGAATACACACACACAAAATTAAAACCCTATCTTGGCTAGAAAGGTGTCCGCCAAATCAATCAATCCACAATTTCAATATTTTTGGCGCAAGTACTTCTAACCAAGGTAGGATGTTAATTTTTTTTGTATGAACAAATTAGCCCATTTCAGATAATATATCTGGATAGTATCATCTCAACTTGTTAGGGGTTGGAGGGGGGCGTGTCCCCCCCCCCTCTTTTTAGTAGAAATCAAAGAATTAACTCATAAAAACTCCTCATATACAATACATTTGTACTTGGTTTAATGCAGTATAGCGATACTATTCCTAGAATAGATATATATACAGTACATTTGTACTTATTTTAATGCAGTATAGTAGGCAGATACTATTTTTAGAATATGTTCAGTATAGTTGTACTTGGTTTAATGCAGTATAGTAGGCAGATACTATTCCTANAGTATAGTAGGCAGATACTATTCCTAGAATATATACAGTATAGTTGTACTTGGTTTAATGCAGTATAGTAGGCAGATACTATTCCTAGAATATATATACAGCATAGCTGTACTTGGTTTAATGCAGTGTAGTAGGCAGATACTATACCTAGAATATATACGGTATAGTTGTACTTTGTTTAAAGCAGTAAAGTAGGCAGATACTATTCCTAGAATATATATATTCAGCATAGTTATACTTGGTTTAATGCAGTATAGTAGGCAGATACTATTCATAGAATATATACAGTATAGTTGTACTTAGTTCAATGCAGTACAGTAGGCAGATACTATTCCTAGAATATATACAGTACATTTGTACTTGGCTTAATGCAGTACAGTAGGCAGGTACTATTCCTAGAATATATACAGTATAGTTGTACTTGGCTTAATGCAGTATAGTAGGCAGATACTATTTCTAAAATATATACAGTATAGTTGTACTTGGTTTAATGCAGTACAGTAGGCAGATACTAATCCTAGAATATATATACCGCATAGTTGTACTTGGTTTAATGCAGTATAGAAGGCAGATAATATTATTAGAATATATACAGAATAGTTGTACTTGGTTTAATGCAGTACAGTAGGCAGATACTATTCCTAGAATATGTACAGTACAGTTGTACTTGGTTTAATGCTGTATATAGGCAGAGACTATTCCTAGAATATAAGTACAAATGTACTGTATAATTTCTAGGAATAGTATCTGCCTACTATACTGCATTAAACCAAGTACAACTATACGCTACATACTCTAATTATAGTATCTGCATACTATACTACATTAAACCAAGTATAAATATACTGTATATGATGAGTTTTTATGATTTAATTCTTCCATTTCTACTTAAAAGAGGGTGGACAGGCCCCCCCCCCCACCCCCCACAAGTTGAGATTGTCCAGATATATTATCTGAAATGGTTTAATTTGCTCATACCAAAAAAATTAACATACTACCTTGGTTTGAAGTACTTCCGCCAAAAATGTTTAAAAATATTAATTGATTGATTTTTTTTTGTTTTTCCTTAGTTCAAGAACCCATTTGGCACACACCTTTCCAGTCAATATAGGGTTTTAATTTTTTTTGTGTGTATTCTGGACATGTTTATCTCCATAATAACTTTTATGCATGTTGATGGCCAAATTAGGGATGGGTATATTACAAATTTTGTGAAAAAAAAAGAAAAAAGTGCAATTTTAATCAATTGGCGCACCCTGAAAAAAAAATTTTAAGAATTTTTAAAAATTATTTTTGAAAATCTTGCAAAATTTGGCAACTTTCTGGCGACCTTGCATCTCTGTACCAAAAGTGACCCTAAAAATGAACACCCCTAAGTCCAACAATTATTTTCTTAACATATGAAGTTGTTTTTTATTAATTAACAACAACATTCTTTCAGGAAAAAAAGTGAACGATTCAACAGTCTCAGTCAACCATGTTGAAACACAGGCTATTAAATGCATTCTTAATACAAAGTGGGAAAACATGCCTGAAAGTTGTTACCTGTTCCCTGACCCAAAAAATGGTGAAATCCATCTAGATGCCTCACATATGAAAATTCGAGCAAGGGCCCTGTGTGGGGCAACATTACCAGATGTTCAATTAGTGAGACATTCCTACGCCACATTAGGTACATACATCTTAAAATAATTAAAGGGGTATTTATTTTAAAATTAGAATGGTTGTTGCAGAAATTTGTGTATTTCATAAAGCCTTCGTATTATTTAGGGTTAACTCTAAATCAAACAGAGAGAAACTATCTAAGGCGGCAATTGGGCCATTCAGCTGCAGTGCATGATAAGTACTACGTCAAGGTTAGGAAACAAAATCTATAATATTGAAACGAATTTGTCTGATATAATTTTTATAAGGACGGGATTGTTTTTGCACCCCCTTTTAATTGTATTAGATTACAAATATTGTGATTTTTCACAGTTAACATTTTCTTTGTTGGAATTTCACTTGTGGAATTGAGTTTTGATAAGAAAAAAAATAAATTTAAAAATGAAATCTAACTGTTTTATTGTACATGTGTTAGACACATTTTTTAATTGTATTTTAAAATTGTTCATTTCCAAATCTACACATTAAATTTATTACAAAGCTGTTGACTGTTCTGTTTGCTTTTATTTAGTTGATTTATTTTCTTATCGAAACCCTAATTTAAAGTTTTAATAAATGGTCATGGTATTTGATTCATTGATTGTATTTAAGGATACAGATTGTACTAGAAGATTGTTTATTGGCCCTTGGATGAGAGGGGATCTGGGCGAGGATGTTGATTTCACATCTGAGTTATTAGGTAAAAATTTATATGTTTTAAAGGAATATACTTAACTTTAATTTGACTATAAGATATAATAAGTTGTAACTTCTGTTTGTCCGTCTGTCTGTTTGTTAGATTGTTTGTTTGTTAGTTTGTCCGATCATAAGTAAGGAACCCCTGGACCGATTTGCCTTAAGTTTTGATTTAGGACATCATTAGGACCACGAATATGTTCTTACCTTGGTTTTGAAATTCTTATTTAAGTGGTTAGACTTTAATAGCAAAAATTTAGTTTCTTGGTGAAATCATCCAAGTGTGGGTTAACTTGGGGAATAATTTATACAAATAACATTGGCAGTGCTGTGTTCCAAACTTAGTTTTAAATAAGATGAATTTGTAACTTGGAAAGATTGAAAGTGAATTTGAATGTTTGGTTATTGTGGAAGTTATATTCATAGTCATGTGCTTAGGATCAGGATTGTACTGATTTTTCTTCAAATTGTACGGATTTTTTGCCTGGAAATACACATTTCCTTTTTTGACTCATTTCATCAAATTTGCATGAAATTTTTTTTTTTAAATTCGTTCATAATTTTTCGAGAATATTGATCATTGGTAGAAAATGAGTTTTTCAAAAAGCTTTAACAAACCAACCCATCCCAATGAAGAGAAGTAAAAGACTAATTGCCATAATTTCAGATTTTTTAGATGTGTATTTATCCAGTTTCTACTCTCATTCTCATCCTAATTTACTTGTTTCTCTTCTCATTCTCATTCTAATTTACTTGTTTCGCCTCTCATGGTTTTCCTTATTTTTTTGTTTCTCTTCTCATAATCCTAATTTTCTTGTTTCTCCTCTCGTTCTCATCCTAATTTTCTTGTTTCTCCTCTCATGCTTATATTTATCTACTTGTTTTTTCTTTCATGCTCATCCTAATTTACTTGTTTCCTCTGTCATTCTCATCCTAATTTACTTGTAGGTACTTTCCTTCCGTTATATGCAGTGCTTGGAATTATTAACATTTGCGATATTTTGATTTCTGACTCTGTGTCTGTAAAATAAGTTGACATGCGTAGTGTAGTCCAAAAGGGAAAAAAACAAACAAAAATAAAAAATATATTAAATTCAAACTTTTAATCTGAACTGTGGAACATATTATTAATACTTATGTTTGAAAAGTATGAAAATAATTTGGTAAATGTTCTTTTTCATAAATCTCCAAATCTCAAAGAACAGGGCGGCGGAGTTAGGATCTAATAAGTAATTAAATGGTTAATGGTACTTGTTTTACAGTTAAGTTTTTAATTTTACAATTTTTAGAACCTGGAAATGACAGAATTGTTCTGGAGGACCAGGACGCTGATGAGGTATCAAATGTTGATGATGATGATGATGAAATTCTCGACGGTGATAGGAATAGCAGCTCAGGTTATGTAAGTCCCATATACAAGAAGGGCAAGAAAGAAGGAAAGCGTGGAATTAAAACCCCTCAAAAACAGGCCTTGCGAAACCTCTTCAAAGAATCATTGGATTCTGGAGTAGCCCCCCGTAAATCAGAAGTTTTAAAAGCACAGAAAACTTTGAGATGGCCACCCAGCGTTAATTGGACTCAAATCAAGAGCTTCATTTGTAATAATATGAAGAAAAGGAAACGAAGTGGTGGGCGAACCGGAAAGAAAAAAAAATTGAAGAGGTTTAAAAGATTGGTGCAAAAATCTGAGGATGTAAACGACAATGAATCTGATGATAACGACAAAGAAAGTAATGATGAAGACAAATCACTTTTGTAAACTGATGTTGTGATAACGTAAGACGATATTTTCCACCTCTAGAAGTCTCCTGCTTTTGTATACTAGAAACTTAAAATATATAGTTATATTTATATTTATAGACTTAAGTATTTTTTCCCTGTAAAAAATCTTTATAAATATGTATCATTAGACTCATTTTTAATATGACTATTTAATTTTTTGTGTGAAAAATTTGTAAAATATTTGTAAAATTACTCTGATATTTGTAAATTTACATGTTTCAGATAAAAGTTAGACTGATGACAAATGCAAGCACTTGACCAGGCCTTACCTGTAAATATATGTTGATTTCTGCATGGCAGCTTAAAAAAAAGGTACTCAGAATTTAATATTTTCTGAATAGTTAGTTGGTATGTTTAAAGGTTTGAAAAAAAAATTTTTTTTTTTGAGAAGTTGAGTAAAAGTTTAATCGTTCTAACCCAGCCTTCATGAGCAATAATACTCATGTTTGGGTTTTATACCTTTTTACTCCGGAGAAAAGATCTGTTATATGGATTAGAAAAATCGTTCCTTTGTTATAAAGTGTATATTTGTGTTAGTTTTTTATTTTTATTTAACCTTTCTCTAAAACATCTTTAGGTTACTTTATACTTATAACAAAATCATTCAGTTTCAATTTATTTATCAATTGAAATTTTTTTCTCTTGAAAGGGTTCTCCGCCCTCCTTCCTTCCATCTCGGCTCCTCCATACTATAAGCCACGCCCCTAGGCTCTGTCCCAGGCAGTACTAGGTGGAAAGTTGGTGGATCCTTGCCGGCCACGCTTTTGGAGTGAGGGTTCGATGCTCCATCAGCTGGAGGACATCCTGCCCTGTAACAATTCCTGGCAAACGATTCAGTGTGATGGTTTCACATTGGAAATATTCTGATTTTGACGAGAATGAACCTTTGGATCAACTCACTTACACACAGGTAAATGAACGAAGCAAAATAATGTTTTTATGGAATTGAATACTCTATTTAACTTCTATTGATTGAATACTGATCTTTAATCATAATTCTTAAATTCCTATATCTTGTCAGATGAATGGTGAGACTTCTGATATTTCAAACTCTAACCAGTTTTCTAAGAATCGGACTAGTATCTGACTAATAATGAGAAAGCAATTGTTGTTCATCTAGGTTTACAAGTGATTAATTCTGATAATTTCTATGTGTTTTCCTGTAGTATAAATGCACAAGCCAATTTCAAAGAGAAGTCAAAATAATTGGAAAAAAATAGTTTTTAAATTATAAACATTGAAGCTTATACAGGGTACTGTTGTGAATCAGACATTGCCATCTTTGCACAATGGATCACTTAAAATTACGCTTATTACTTAAAGTTCCTATAATATGTATTTTTATAGATTTAAATCAGTTTTCTAATGAGTCCTTTGTATACATTTTTTATAATTAGTTAAATTTAATAAATGGGGTTAAACCGTCTCTGGTAAATGTAAACTTTAATCGATGGAGTATTTTTATTACAAGAAACTATAATTTTTACATTTGCATCTTCAATGATTGGGGCCCTCCTCCCTCTATTTGTTTTGCCCTAACAATCTTATATCTGATATTCCTGATCATGAGCCTGATCCTGATCATGACAATTCCAATTTCAATTCTAATTCCAAATCCTGATCCTGATCGTGATCCTGAAAATTCCTATTCTGATTTTTTGTATATATACTATCTATTAATTTTTCAGCGATGCCAAGACGCACCCTGATTAGGAGCGCAGCTTTCTCTGACCCATGTGACCTGAGCTATCTTTCCTGGCTCGAATTGGACCGAGGCTCCTGGTCATCCTCTGGGTTTAGGCTCAGGTGTTCTCTGTCGGAATTTCTCCAATCGGCCTTTCTTCCAGAAGCTTAAGCTAACCACGCCGGTTTCCAGCTCCGTCTACGAGAGATAGGTTACACAAGAGACGCATTGCTGGCCTACAAGTTCCCTCCCCTGCTCTGACCTCCAGTTGCTGAAATGCCCATAGTTGTTTAACCCACTCAAGGTTAGATTCCTTCGTCTTTTCCTCGCCTTTTTTAAGTTTTAGTTTTGTTTAACTAGGGAGGGAAGGCCAAGAAGCCATGAACCCCGTGGAAAATCTCCGAACCCTGTGGAATGGTCTCCGAACCCCGTGGAGAGTTTGAACCCCCTGGAGGAGGTTTTTTGTAAAAACGTTATCAAATATAAATATTACTTGTAAATTAGCAATAATTTTCTAATCTTCTCGACATATGGACTCAATAAATATAATAATCAAGTTAAAGAAATAATTTTCATTATTGTTTTAATTGTCTTTTTCTCCAAATTTTGTTTTCCCGTAAAAAAGGTGGATCTCAAGTAAGACACTATTCATAGAATTATGTTTGTTACCTTTTATTTCCTGTTTTGAATTAAAAGGTCATTGCTTAAAATAGAAAATTAAGTTTAATAGTAGTATGCATGGGGGGGGGCTACAGGGGCTCTATCCCCCTCCTGGATTGTGGTCCATTTTAAAGTTTAAGCTTAAAACAGGAATACAAAATAAACATATACTAGGGCCGTGAATAAGATCAAAATTGCATTTATTAGTAATACTTTTGTTTGATCCTGTGCCATATGTTGAAAAAAATTCAAAAATCATGCGATTTCCCCCAGAACAACACATTTTTTGCTCCTTACAGGGTTCGGAGATTTTCCACGGGGTTCGGAGACTGTTTCTGCAGGGTTTTGGAGACTTTTCCACAGGGTTCATGGCTGCTTGGCCTTCCCTCCCTCGTTTAACTAGCTTTCTAACCTTTTTAAGTTTTCAAAACAATAATAATAACAATTATAAATATTTTATGGCATCCATATAATAGTTAAATTAATTTCTAAGTAAAATGTTTTTGAGTAAAGTTTTTTTTAACTAAATAAACTGCAATAATTGATTAATATTTGATACAGAATATGGAAGATGACATTCAATACTATTCACCAACTGTCATGTTTCGCGGGACACCCTGCACCATTTGTATTATCTCCAAGCTATAATTTCAAGATGCGCATTCTAAAATTAGGCTTTTATATGTTTTTAAAATTATGAAAACATTTAAATTTTTCTGCTTTTTCTTAAAAATTCAAATTTAGAGCTAACAATACAATAAAATGTGGAACACCCAGCACCCTGTATATGAGAACATAAATAACGTTTATTTTTTCGTCATTGATTTATGCTCTGTTTATCAGGTTAGTATGACCAGCGTACTAGTGAGCTGGGAGGGAAGGGTGTCAAGAATTGACTGCGCTGATCAGTTTCTTGTTAAATCCTGGGTTCTCAATAATCCAAACTATTATCAGATCTCTGATCTTTTACCTACGGATCAATTCAGCTATAAAGTTGAGGACCTTGTTCCAAATGTGGAGTATGCTTTCCAGGCTGGTGCAAGAGAGGATAAAGGATTGCTTGGAAAGGACTGGAACAAATCATCAGTATCAATCTTCTCAACATCGTCAAAAAACCCAACAATAAAACCGTTTGTATTTTTTAAAAACATTAAACCAACCCTGAGTTGTGGTGAGAACCCAGTCCCTCTCACCCCTGGTTTAAAGACTGGTGGAGAAAGAAATGATATCCCAGAAACCGATACAACGGAACAGGAAGAGTTAAACCTTCTCCCGATCTTCTTTCTTTCCTCTGCTCTGGTCATCATCATTCTTTTAGTTAGTGGAGGATTGTATAACATCGGGAAGTTGTCTACCAGACGGAGAAGAAAATCCGGAAAGGCAGAAAAAAGTGACCAGCGATTCTTTAGAGTTGGATTCAGTAGATGAAAATACAGTCAGCTGGAGACAATCCAGGAAGGATTTAGTACTCTACCGAAGTATGAAGGATGTTAACTCTGAAAAATTGAGCAGAGGAACACAAACTCCTAGGTCGTGTAGTTGCTCTAGATCTCCAGCAGTTATCAGAGCTATTCCACCAGTGGGAGGAGCTTTACCACCTCTCCAGATGAGACCTGGGGGTGGAGCAGTCCACCCAAATCAGAGTAGAACTGTTTCACCAACCTCGGAGAGATTTTATATTACGGATAGATCTCTCAACCCTGTTTTATCATCATCAGCAGAAGAGCTATCATCTGTAAACCCTAGATCTATAACTATGGATACAGAGAACTCGGCTCCAGACCAGTCTCATGACAAGGAAGAAATTTTGTGTAGAATGTAATCCTAGCTGAAATGTCTGGTGCGCGTTGCCCGTAAAATAAAAAAAATCTAACTTTAAAAAAAATGAATTATAAAATAAAATTATAATTTTGAAAAAAATTATAATTTAAAAAACAATTTTTAACTTTTTAGCCTCAAGAAATTTCAGCCAATTTGGTATAGCCGTTTGGCCGGCTATAGCTGACATATAAATATATATATAATATATATTTAAAAAAAATTTTTCTATGTATTCGCTTTATCTTTTATCTTAAATCATCAAGGTCATATTCCAGATCGTGTTGTGCTGAAATTTCTTTTTAGATTATTAGTATTTTTATATGTTTTTTACATTTAGATATTTTCAATAGAAAATAAATCTTTTTCCCTAATTTTTCAAAACATTTTTCGTCATATAAGCTTTTTTTTTTCTTCGTTTGTACGAAACCTAGAAAATTCCCCTAGCCTGTGTTAGCTGCAATGCTTGGCCCAAACATGGGCCCGCAGCGCACGACCACCTAGCCTGTTCTAGCCGCAGTGCTCGGCACAGAAGGCTGGGGTGCCTGACATAACCCTAATTATGCTGAGAAAAATGAAAATGGTCATGTTCAAAATTGATAGGAGGGTGGCCAAAAATCGTATACTAGGACGGACCCTTATTTTGCTTATTTTATATAAAAAGTTAATAGTTCAAATGAACTAAAAATTGTTCGAATGCCCATAAAATAAACTCATTAGATCTGATGTTCATTTGAACTACTCACGTCGTACCAGGTGTAGTAGTTCAAATGAACTATTGTTAAACGGGTTATAGTTCAAACAGGATAGCATCATTTAGCCCAGCTTAGGTAAGATTGATTGATAGCGTCTTAATATGGGTTAGTACAAAGACGACGAATTTTGAGCACAAGTGCCCCGCATAAATCATATTATTTTGTTAGAATTCTCCAGCGAAATTTGATTCTGCTGATTTCAGTGGCAAAAAACCGCCTTCTTTTGTTTTTGCAGGGAATTGGTGGCAAATAAAGTTATAAACTGCATCTTTTGTTCGGGGGGGGGGGATCTTCATTTTCAATTTCGGTCCACCCTATTAGTTTGTTATTTTCATATTTTCGAGGCACCCTACCAACACTTTCTTTTACCGGTTTTGAGAAAATGCCGCGAATCCTTCCCAAGTCAGGATTTCGCTTAGTCATTCCGAACGTTTCATAACCTAAGGTCATAGATGGGAATTTAGATCTGTTCTAAGCAATCTCTCTCCGCCTAGTCTTGTGAATTAGTTAGAAGCTGGCTGATCCAGGGTTGAGCTAGATAAGGTTTAGTCGCCTAAGAATTCAAAGAAGCATATGTAGCGGGGAATTGTCATTTTTCTCGAAGCCTCAGCCCAAATGCGCCTTTTTCTGACTGAGCACGGGGTTGGGTTGAGATTCTCGTTGATAATATATTATTAGATGTGAAAGTTCGTAAATATTATTCTTTTTGAGCAGTTTTGACTCCAGAATTGTAAACTTTTGCAGGACAGATCATTCGAGTTTGATTTGCGCGCATTTACAAGAGTTCGAAATCTTGTATCTTCAAAATGACGAGGTACATTTTATTCAGTAATTTCCTAGTACATGACTTTTGCCCCCCCCCCTCATATCAATTTGTTACTAAACCATTTTTTTAAAGCAAATTAGTGTACATATTTAGGAACATTTGTCATATGGCCGCAGCGTTCGGCCTCCTGGACTGTGCTAGCCGCAGCGCTCGGTCCAGACATGTAGCTGCAGTGCTCGGTTTAAAAAAATACTTTTAATTTTCTTGGGCAAATAATTAAAAATTATTTCCACCTTGTGGGGGGTGGGTAATTCTGGAAAATATATACACATTTAAGACTAATGTTGTATATCTATCTGTATAATATATAATATCCTGGTTTTTAATCTGAGCTCATTAATCTTCATGCTTCAAATTATATTTATGGAACTTTGTGGAACCACGGGAATGTTTTTACGTTCTTAGCTTGGTATTCTAAATTTAGTGGGTGGACTGTTCTGGGGATAATTCAGTTTCCATGCAAAGCTGGGTTCCCGAGTTAGTAACAAAAAATGTGTAAAAGAAAATATTTCAAGCTCTTAAATTTGGATGTTAGGTTTTGAATGCGTCTTTATCTGAAGGTTTTTTCTCTATCGTTTCTTGAATAGTTTTTCTTTGACAATCAATTTCTTTGTTCTATTTTAGGCTACCAACTACATATTTTATCTATACATATATCCATCTTTATCTTTTATATATTCTGACTTTATTAAAGGGACTGTAAAGGAAAAATGAAAAAGGGTATAGGCTGAAAGCTAATCACTTTAGCTTTTGATTGTGACCCATGAAAGTTTTATCTGATGTTCCTGTCTCGAGAAATTGATTTAAAACTGAGCTGTGTTGCAGTATACGAAAGTTCATATAAGTAAAATTTTGAAAATCTTAAATCATGTGACCAGAACTATCACCAATGGCAGAGCGGTATACTGATCATGTGTCTCTGCCTGTATCACGTGACCACTTTACTGCACTGCCATTGGTGGAACTTTTGGTCAAGTAATACGGAGGTATAATTAATATTATGAATTAAAACAAATATAAAATTAGAATTGGAGTAAACCTAAGTAACAATTAGCTTTCTCTTGGATATCATAGTTTTCAGATTTGTTGCATATTTGCTGAATTTGATATATTTAAACCCTTTAATTTTATACAAAATTGTATATATATTAATTTTCGTATAAATTTGACAAAGTTGTAAATCAATTTCTCAAGACAGGAACATCAGATATAACTAAAACTAAATTTAACAGTAGGTTCTTGCCATTTTAGTGTAAACATGAAAAAGGATAACATTCTTTTTCTCCAAATAAACCCAATTTTGTTCAGTTTGTGAGCATGGACAGTGTGAGACTGGACCCTACCGCCTACTGCTGGGCAAAGGCGGGGGAGCAGCAAAACAACAAGCATAACCTGCCAACACTCACTTATTACGTAAGGATTTGATTTATAAAACACAATCGTTAGAATGGCGTATTTCTAATCATGCAATGTATTAATTCAGATTTGCTGTTGAGCCAAATTGTAAAATATTGTAGAATTGTTTAAATGTTTCATTGAACGATTGGTGTTTGAGAAGGGGGGGGGGTTTATATTTCACAAATATAAATTTTCTTTTGTAATCTTGGACTTTCAACCCCGTACATTTATCACTTTGTTCTGCAAATAAAAAATAAAAAATTACTCTCCGGAAAATTTAAACAGTGCTTAAACATAACTTAGAATTGTCGTAGGAGGCTGATTTTTTGCATAGAAACTCAGAATTATGTTTATTACATGCATGTTTGGTTTTGAAGGAATCTGAACATGAGTGCGGGCACACGCGCATGCTTTTTATCAAAAAAATGTGACTTTTTTATAGTAAATCAATGTTAACTTCAATAATTGCACTTGAACATTTTTGCTGACACCTTTGAGACAAATATGCGCTAAAAAAATTCACCTTCAAAGGCTTAAATATCCGTGCGCGGTCGCAATTAAAGAAAATATCTTTGAATACTTATGTGCTAAGTTTGGCCTAAGTTAGAATAACAGTTGCATGCGATACATCAAACTATAGCAAAATTGGGACAAGGAATTCATTTCCGAGGTAAAAATAGAAATTGGAGCATTCTGACAGGCGTGCTAGTAGCCAACCATTACATTATGGTTCATCTTAGAACATTTTTTACTTGTTGTATGTCGATTTACAGGTAATTTGGCATGAGGAATTCATTTCTGTGGTAAAAATAAATATTCGAGCATTCTGACCGGCGCACTAGTAGCCGGCAGTTACATTATGGGTCATCTTCCCACATATTTACATGTTGTATGTCGATTTGTAGGTTATTGGGCACGAGGAATTTAGTTCTGAGGTCAATTTAATATTGGAGCATTCATGTATTCATATATTCGGATTCATTTATTTTTCAGTGCGGATCCAGGATCCGGATCCGCATCAAATTAAATGGATCCTAAGCCCTGTCTTATAATTTGTTAAATTCTGACCCATACAGAAAGTATATTCAAAAACGAACATATTAAACGATTGTTTTTTCCCTTTTATAGGATAAAAACATCACAAGGTTTACTTCAAGCTTAAAATGTTGAAAGTTTATTAATAGTAAAATAACCAAATGAATTGTTCAGATCGAGGATCAAGAACTAGAGGACTGCCATCTGTGTGGGAAGAAGGTTCTTCAGCTAGACAAACATATCCTAGCTAATCATGG
>NW_019397704.1:55284-77395 GCF_000591075.1 Eurytemora carolleeae | reverse complement strand
TTATGTTTATGTTGAACGGCAAACTAGAGGTCCTGGTTAAAAGACTAGTAAGTCTATTTTTGACGGATTCTTAATTATTTTTCAAAATATGACTAGAACTTCTTCAAAGTTGTTTTGTCTCCCAAAAATTTTTTTTCGTAAAATTTTGGACATCCACGAAATAATTTGGTAAAGGCTGCAACACTCTTTTTTATTTATTTATATTTTACGAAGATGAAATTCTCACAAAAAGAGCCAAAATAATTCAAAGAAGTTGAAATTAAAGATGGGCGCGTAGATCCCTTTGTACCCAAGTGTACTTAAATATCTAGATATTTTTATGACAAAGAGTTTAATGAAAAATCCGCAAATTTTGAGTTTTACAATAACAAAGAAAAAAGGCTGTGCACTCGAAGCAACGTTTAAATGCTTCAATTGTTTCTAGAAGTGCCCTAGTAATATATTTTTAAAACTATAGATGGTCATATTAAGATTTTAACAATAACTTTAGGTAAAGCTATTATCGACCCCCCTCCCTCACCTTGAATGTAAATCTGTGATTTTGCATCACCTTACTAACAACAGATAAAGTTTTGTCTATTCTTTTCAAATTAACTTTGATGAAGTTGAATACTTAAATTTAATAAAGTTAAATATTCTCTTTAACAACTTTGTATGTTTGTCAACAAATTATATCAATTCAAGAAGACATAAAAACAAAAAAACTTAAAATAAAACATTTTCTTCAAATGGTTTTTTTTCAATGCACATTTGTTGTGTTTTAAATCCCGTTTTTTATTTTGTTTTGATTAAAGTTGATTTATTCAGTACTCAACCCAGTATACACTTTTTAAAATTCGGTGAACTTTATAAATTAACGGAAACAGAAGATCATTATGACAGTTTAAGTAATATATCGTTGGTTTTGGATATTATAACTTAAAAGTTAATTTGTTTTTAAAAATGAAATGCTCCAAAATTCTGGAATCCTGATAATTTCTTTGTAAAATATCAAAGATCTACGACAGGGTTGAAAAGATATAGGAATTAGAAAATAAGAGTTGGTGCCTGTGGTTAAAATATAATTGCTATGAAAAACTACTCGAGTGTTTTAAATGAAAATTAAGAAAATGGATCACATTGATCAAAAGTATTTATGCATGTTCTAGAATTTGTTTAATTTTCCGTACTTTTCAAATGAACAGAACAGAACAGTACAGTACAATGCGAAATAAGTCCAAATAGATTATCAAGTACAATAGGTTGCAATAGAGAAATGTACCAATTATACATGACGTCACAAGTGTCAAATATAGTTGACACTAGTTGATATGTTTTCCAAGAGTAAATAAAAAAGTGTAAAAACAGAAAATAAAAAACAATAAAATTGCACTTATTTTACTGTAAGATAAGCATATTATTCTAAAATTATCACAATTTTTAATAATTTTGTCGGACCCAAAAACTAAGTTGACACTTGTGACGTAAGAATACAGTTGTACTGAGAGTGTACAATTTCTACGTTGCAATCTATTGTACTAGAATCTATTTGAATACGCCTCATGTCAACCACTGTAACAATTTTGTACAGTGAGCACATGCTGTAGCGCCCGATCTTACATCTTACATCTTACATCTTACACACAGGCACTAAAGGAGATGGTAAAATGTATTTTTCATCACTCTTAATTATGTGACCTTGTAGCTCCTTTAACTTTGATTTTAAACAAAATTATTAGAAAAGCACATATTTATTAAATTACATTTCAGAAATTCAAAACAATTTTGTTTTTCTCAATAGCTTTAATCAATCAAAGGAGCGATAAGTGAGAACATAAAATATTTTAATCTTACGTGCAATTTACTTTATTTTGACGTGCAGCTGATATTTTTGTCATAAACAAATTTAGTCAATAATTCTCCGGCCGCCGACGATTACTGTTTGTGTTTGTTCCTTAGAGGAATCAAACTTTATTTTAGTTCATTAAACTTCACTTGTAGACTTCAGCTTTCTATCTATCTATCTATCTATCTATCTTTTATATGTCTCTATATCTTACATGTCTATCTATCTATCTATTTATATGTATCTATCTGCCTATCTATCTATTTGTGCATATATACATCCATCTATCTGGCTATCAGGTTTCTACCTGTCTACCTGTCTACCTGTCTACCTGTCTACCTGTCTACCTGTCTACCTTTCTACCTGTCTACCTGTCTACCTGTCTACCTGTCTACCTGTCTACCTGTGTACCTATTTACCTGTCTACCTGTCTATATGTCTATATGTCTACCTGTCTACCTGTCTACCTGTCTACCTGTCTACCTGTCTACCTGTCTACCTGTCTACCTGTCTACCTGTCTAACTGTCTAACTGTCTACCTATCTACCTGTGCACCTATCTAACTGTCTACCTGTTTACCTGTCTACCTGTCTACCTGTCTAACTGTCTAACTGTCTACCTGTCTATCTGTCTACCTGTCTAACTGTATACCTGTCTACCTGTCTACCTGTCTACCTGTCTTCCATCTACCTCTCTATCTTTCTACCTGTCTACCTGTTTTAACTGGATAAAATTAGTATGAAACAAATATGCTGTTCTATATTTCTGAATTGTTGAATATGCGACTATACAAGATCAAATCCACTTTAGTTTTATCATATGCAAATCAAATGATGAAATACAAAACCAACCTCAAGGAGGGAAAACAAAGACTGAGAGGGGAAATCTTGCAAAATAAAGAAATGATATTATATTCTATCACTGCAAACCAAGATGAGCTTATTCAAACACAAAAATCAAGCAGTATTTTGCCCATTACCTCTTTTAAACTAGAGCTAGACACAAGCGTATTGTGAAAAAAAAATGTTTAAGTCTAGGACTATAAAAAAGTGTTACTGAGTTGGTGAGGTAAAACCAAAGACCAAGGCGTTGCGACACTTTAAAGTCGAGGGTCTCTGAACATTTGATCTCCATTTTATGTAGATCTGACCTGCTGAGGATTAATTAAATTCCTCTTTATTATCCATTAGTGGTCAGTCTTACCCCAACCACGGTGGACTAAGCCAGTGGGGTCGGTCAAATAGGCCTAGGATTAGGCCGGGTACTGTAAAAAGTCTGAACGCGCCATGGGAGTTGTCATAGTTAGCCCTCCGACGGGACTATGCCAAGAAAATTGACCTCTGTTGTATGTTAGTCTGGTTAGGGCTACGTACTGTACAGAATATGGTCATATGATCGGGTCAGTACACGCTTGTTGACTTTAAAAGTCACTATAATAAAATAAAAGAGATCTAAATGGATATTTCTAACATTTATTTAATAAAACGAAAGTTTTGAAATATTTGCATTTAAAGCGGAGTTAAAATTGGTTGATTTAGAAATTAACAAAGGAATTAATGATGGATATTAGATGGCGCTTCATGGAAGTATTGTAGAGCTTCAAGTTGGTGGAGCAGATCTGGGAACTGGGACGACAGGGCTTATCAATGGAACTAAGGCAATGCAACTCGAGATAGCGGAAACTTCGGTCAGAGCTGTGCACAAGTTTCCTAAGTAAGCTTCTCAAGAAGTTAATAGGGAGATCAGAGGTATAAGCACGCCTGCTGTTAGTTCAGGATCTGCATCATCAGCCTGAAGGAGTCATGGGGGGTGATGTAGAGCTTCATGTTGGTGGGGCAGATCAACAGGTGCGTTGCGCTGAGTATCTGCATCATCATCATGAAGGAGCCAGGGTTGAGATGGAGTTGTGAATGTCTTGAGGGTTTATAGCTGACTGAATACCGGGAGCTGGGATGAACGGGGATTTGACGTGTGTGGTGTGCTTGCTTCATTGCGGAAATGGATCCTGTGTTCACACACATCTAGAGAATTAACAGAGGCATTTGAGTCGGTACAATCGTCTTCCTTATATTTCGAATTTATTTTAACAACGCTGTTATCTGGCAGGCCGGTACAAACTGGCCGATCCTGTTCAAATTCAAATTTACTACGGCCCAGAGTGCAACAGGGATTACTAAAATAAAGAGATCAAGCATTGATCCTCAAGTTTAAAAATGCCTCTATTGGATATCGCGATTAAACGTTCAGAAAGATAAAGAATACTCACAAAAGTACCTATTTCTGGCAGCATCTATGATGAGGGGGAGGTGGCAATATACCACTGCACAACACTTTTCCCTTCAAGGACACATATTAGCTTATAACTTTGCAACCTTATGTAGTAGGTCTTATGATGATATTTTTAACTATGAATTCTGTGCATCAAAAATTAAAAGTTCGAAATATCGAAGGTGTGATGTTAACAAAACAATGAAATGTTGATTTTTTTTTCAGTAAGAAATAGTTATCAATTTTTTGAGCCAAAAGGTCATTTTTTATATTAATAGCTTATAGTTTGAATATTTTTTTTTAAATTATTATTTTTATTGAAATTTCATTTTATAATATTTTATAATTTTATTCATTTGTAAATTCTTTCATATTTTTATATTTTATTACATTATCTAAAATTGTTGTTCATCAGAACTGAAAGGACTGTAAACGTTATATAAAGCGACCTTTCATATATAAAATGGAATATCTGATTCACAACGGTACCTTTGTCTTATACAGAATAATTGAGCTATGCATGTTTTGTTTTTTTTGGCAATTTGGGTTTCTGTATAAAAGTGACCTGTGGATATCTGCTTGCAGAAAGATTGGGTTAAATTTTAAGAATAGAATTTGTTCCAAGCTAGAGTAAAATCAACGATATCTTCCACAATATTGTTCAGATAACGTTTACGGGGTATCTTTGTGAATCAGTCATGCTTATCTTCTTTTTTAAATGGAGGCTCACTTAAAATTACAACGATTTCCTTTTTTACTTCAATTTCCTTTCTATTTATCAATATTTCAAGTTTCTAATTTGTTTTTATTGTTATGTTTACTTTTAACTTTGATCCAAATCATAATATAAAATTTCACAGCTTTGATCGTATTTTGATTACTTTACACTTTTCAACACTATGTAATTTAAAATAAATGTTTATAAACTGTTAAAGCAATTGTACAAATATATGTTTGTAAACTGTTAAAGGGATTGTATAAAGATATGTTTGTAAACTGTTAAAGCAGTTGTATAAATATATGTTTGTAAACTGTTAAAGCAATTGTACAAATATATGTTTGTAAACTGTTAAAGGCATTGTATAAATAGATGTTTGTAAACTGTTAATGGGATTGTATAAATATATGTTTGTAAACTGTTAAAGCAATTGTATAAATATATGTTTGTAAACTGTTAAAAGGGTTTTAAAAATATATATGTTTGAAAATCTTGCTTGAGTAAAATCTAAAGTTCTAAATCTTATGTCAAGTACTGGATTTCTTCATTTTATAGTAAAAACGGTTTTCATGAATTATCAATATCTTTCTAAAATATGTGTCTTTGTATCTGTTTATCACTGCAAATATCTATCTGTCATCTGTCTAAAATATCTATCTATATCTGTGTAAATATCCATCTGTCATCTGTTTAAAATATCTATCTATATCTGTGTAAATATCTATCTGTCATCTGTCTAAAATATCTATCTGTGTACCTGTCATCTGTGTTAATAAACTGGACATCTTCAATATGTGAGTAGCAAGGTCTGACCAATCCCAAGGGGGTCTACGCTACACTTCAACGAGAAATATAATACTCGAAATTTTAAGACAATATTTTTATGAACCTCACGTGTTGTCAGTGGCAATTGGGGTGGAGTACCGTCCAAAAATTAAAAAATCAAAAATGTTCAGGACATTCTACATTTGGATTCTGATGCCGTTTTCTTTGGTGGGGGGGGGGGGTAGAACCACTGGGTTAATACCAAACAACTCGACCTTCAGATTTCTTTTCAATTAAAGATCTTTTCATGTGTCATTTATTGGAAAAAGAGCTTTCAATTTCCTCAAAGTTAAAAAATGGCCGAATTCAGTTAGATACTCAGTTAGAAACTCAAAAAACTTTTATGAGAATTCATCCAATTTGATATAATTCAACTTTGTAGATAACAGTCTAAATGCTAGAATCAATCTTTGAATATAATTCTTCTGCTAATACGATTCGAGTTTTTGAGGTGTTGTTCCTTCTTGCGTACACATATTCGAATTGAATTCGAGTTTTGAGTTATTGCTCATTCCAAGTGTATAAATCTTCAGGTTAAATTCTAGTTTTAGAGTTCTTATTCCATCCTGCGTAAAATTTTAGAATTTAATTCAAGTTTTAGAGGTGTTGTTCTTTGGATTAAATTCGAGTTTTAGAGCTCTTGTTCCTCCCTAGCGTATACATCTTTTGGTCAAATTACAGTGTAATGGAACTTTAAATTGTGTAAGTAAAACTAGGGTTTAAAGTGTTCAAGACTTTATCTTATTATAAAACTTTCTGTGGAACTTTCTTTAAACAATAAGAACCCTTGAATAGGGTGCAAATACTGAGAGAGAGAGATTTACGGGAGTGTTCGCGAAAAATGAAAGGGAGATATAGGCTAACGTTGAATCGAATTCGATAATGATCGCTCATAATCTTATTTTCTATACTGTTGCGTCTATAAGGAGAAAATGGTTAAACACGACTCATACCGAAGAGCGTAGCGTCCATACAAATTCACGGAGTTGCAATATTTCACTCAGATCGTAAATAATTCAATTTAGAAGTAGATAGAAGTAAGATTAGTAGAGATAATCATTTCGATTCATGAACACTCCCTTAAAAGATTGGGCTTTAATTCTCTAGTCGGGACAGAAAGACATAATTAGAAATTCTTTCAATTTAAATCATTAACGCATTAACAAATGTTAACTAAATTCTTTGCTTTACTATTTTTGTCAGATTTTTGTAAGTTGTTTTCTTCATTAATTTTATCTGTTATTGCAAATTTGACATTCAAATTTATGCAGGATTAATGGTATACATTTGTGACCCCGTAAGGCGTAGCTCCTTCAGTTCTAAGTTTACCACCACCACCAGATGACTCTGAAAATCAGGGTAAAAACTAAATTCAATGCCGGGGTTTCCAGAATTGTAAACTAAAGCCCGGACCAGCTACACCTGGAGTTGTCTAAAACGACCAAGCATTTTTACGCTTGTTTCACTTCTAAAAGAGGTGTGTATTCATCTCATGATCTACTGATTAACTAGCAGTCATGTCAGATCTTTCTGCAGGGCAAGCAAATGAATGCCCGTTAATTACCTTATTGGCATATGATAACTGTGGGCGTTGATTGAAACCGCAGTTACACACTCCTTCGTTCAACACTCATTGGTTATATATACCTCTCCTTGGTTCTTATCTCGTTTGTGTATCTTGACAAGAATTCACATCTATAAATCATAAGTTTTTCGCCAACTTCGTGTCTTCGGCCATATCATGTTGAAAACACCAGTTCTCTTCTGATCACTGCAGTTAAGCAACATTGATCTATGTTAGTACTTGGATGGGTGACCGCCTGGGAATATTCAGTGCTGTGGGCATTCACTTTTCAATTGTTGTACCATTAGGGTGGGGTGGTGTAAGTAGTAAGTATGTAAGTAAATAATTATTAATCATTCAAATTTAAACAGGATTGATGGTATACATTTGTGACCGCGTAAGGCTAAGCTCCTTGAGTTCTGAGTTTACGTGCAAATTTATCTTCTTATGTCTTGGAAATTCAATAGCTCTTACATAAGAACATATAAGATTTTAATCAAACGTGAAATTTACTTTAGTTTGACGTGATGTTTTTAAAAAACAGCATTTGGACAGAGTGTACAATATGTACATGTTTTCGTGATAAAAGAAAAAAATGTGAAAATAGTCTCTAATAAATGTGTCTCTAAGGAATAACAGCTAATTAATTCCTAAAAAATGTTCATTAATTAATTAATTGATTGATTGATGGACTAATTAATAGGGAAAGATCTTCTTAAAAAACACTACTCAACATAAACGTGAATAAAAATAGGAATCTATATAATGGTTCGACCGGAAAGTTTATACAAATATTATTTTTTACAAAATACAGGTTTTCTCGGCGATATATACATTTTTCTTTACAAAACAGCAATTATGAATTTCAATATATTTGCGAATGAGTGAAAAGATTACAGAAAAAGAGTTGAAAACCATACAAAAAAGAGGAAAACAAAGCTTTCGATGTGAGGATTTCAAGGAAAAGGACAAGGACAAGGACAAGGACAAGGACAAGGACAAGTACAAGGACAAGGACAAGGACAAGGACAAGGACAAGGACTGGACAAAGACAAGGACAAGGACAAGGACAAGGACAAGGACAAGGACAAGGACATGGACAAGGACAAGGACTAAAACAAGGACAAGGAATATAACCAGGACAAAGACATAGAAAAGTTAACAATGCAATAATAAGGACACAAAAAATAGATTATTTTTTACTTCATTCATATTTTTTTTCTAGCGGCATTGATAAAAGAGACTATGCTATTTTAGGGTTGGCGGCAGAGGCAGGGTTCTTGGCGGCAAACTGGTCTCTCGAGGGCAGAGCAGGAGGCCGCTTAACTCCCCGCAGAGAGCCGCCAAGGGCCTCTGAGGCCGTACAGGGTTTTATTTTTAGAAATCAAGATTGTGGGAAACAGAAACATTTATGAAATTTCAAATTTAAAATCAATTTTTGTAAAAAAAATCGTTATGAAGAGAAAATATATATAGATGAAAAATGTATAAAAAAGTGGTTGGCTGCGAGAGAATAAATAAACAAAATGGTTATAATGAAATATACATATAATTACAAATCAAAACCAAATATTTACTTTACTTTACTTTACTATTTGTAAAGTATACATACATATACACCTTTTCTCTATGCCTCCCTGGAGAATGAGGAAGGATAGAACTCTCTATATACCTATACTCTATGCCCCCCTGGAGAATGAGGAAGGATAGAATTCTATACACATCTATACTTTATGTTCCCCTGGAGAACGAGGAAGGATAAAACTCTTAATACACCTATATCTATGCCTCCCTGGAGAATGAGGAAGGATAGAACTCCATAGACCTATACTCTATGCTCCACTTGAGTTGAAGAAGGATAGAACTCTATATACACCTATACTCTATGCCCCCCTGGAGTATAAGGAATGATAGAACTCTATAAACATATATACTCTATGCCCCCCTGGAGAATGAGGAAGGATAGAACTCTATATACACCTATACTCTATGCTCCCCTGGAGAATGAGGAAGGATAGAACTCTATATACACCTATACTCTATGCCCCCCTGGAGAATGAGGAAGGATAGAACCCTGCAGGTTGGAGGATAGGTTGAACTCCCATTGGAACCACGCAGTCCGAGTCAAGGGACTCAACACACCAGACTTCTCCACCCTAGGGATACAGTAGGGATACAATACAGGTATACTCAAGGGGGTGGATTTCGGGGGTCTCAAGGGGGTTTATAGGCCCTAAAGAGGGTTGGATATAGGTATTTATAAAATAAAACTTGCCAACCCCTCCCCCCTCTCTCTCTATCTCTGCAATATCACGTGTCAAAATAGCTGAGTCCAAGTTAACAGAATGATAATTAAAATCGCGGACAAGATGACAACCAAATCACATTACTATCGGGTCAGCACCCTGTACTATAGTTTACGACTGTTGTTGTCCTGTGTGATTTAAACATGAGGGCAGTTTGTTGACAGGGTTTTCAAACTCCTAAATCTAATATGCTTTAACAGATAAATTTGTTTTACTTTTCGTATACATGTTAAGGACCATTTTATTCTGAACGGTCATGGATAAGTTAGTCTTTGTTTGATTAATACTTATTATATTTAAATCCAATTCATTAAACCATGTTTCTTAAAGGGAGTGACCGGCAATGTATGGTTGTTGAACTGAGATTGCAGTATTATTGAACAGATTTTTAGGATTCATTTGAGATCTATCAGACGTTTTTACGGTGCGTATTTATTCAGCAAGAGCGCAAATGCGATCCTTAAAATCCTCATAGATTTTCCATTTTGGAGGGATGGTTTTGAGAATTGGTTTTATTTAGATCTTTCAATGATGACCACGAAAAATGTAACAAAAATTCTACAGTAAACTAATTAGTTGTTATGAACAGGTTAAGAAAATATTAATTAACTCCTATCATCGAAAATAAGTAATCTTATACAGTTATTGGTTTCTGTAATGTCTCAATGTTCAAAACCATTTTCGGTAATTTCCTAGAATTTTTAATGAAAGACGACATATAAAGAATTTGAAGAAATCTGCGAACAAATTCAAAAAGAATAAGATATACAATATAATGATGAAAAAGAAACAAACGGTTCTAACATTGATTTATTGACAAATTACTAATGTGAAATATGTTCCTAAAAATCTGATTAGTTTCGTTTTTAATAATTTTTATAAATGATCTTAAATATTGAATTTGCGCTCTTGCTGAACATATAAGCACAGTAAATTCGTCTGATAGGTCCTAAAAGAAACCTAAGAAAATTCTCAATAATACTGCAATCTCAGTTCAACTGCCATACATTGCCGGTCACCCCCTTTAACACTTATCATTTATTAGGATTGCATAAGTATGTTAGTTCAACTGATCAGAAAGATATCATCCTTTTTTATTTTAAAATTAAAGTTTATTACATTTTTCAGCTAGAAAAACATGTATGCCTCTTTCATTCTTGAATCTTGAACAGACCCGGGTTTATGAAAGGGCACCGTTGTGAAAAGGACATGCCACTGTATACAAATATTTGCGTAAATATTTTGGTCATTTTCTGTAGGACTGACGAGGATAACAAATATATCGAAGTTAATTTTTAACACCAAATTTGTCTATCTGCGAGAATGATAACCTTTATCGCCAATATAGACAATTTACAATGATGAAACTTCAAAGTCAACCCAGTCTTAAAATTGATGCATTTTTTCATAGCAGTCTGGGACTTTGTTATTTGACCCACCGGTTAAATTTATAAAGAAATAAATATATAAGGAGAGAAGAGAGATGGGAGGAAGGAGGGGGGGCAAATTCTTTTAAAAATGTAAAAAAAATTTCTTCTTTTTAAATCTAAAACTTTATTTTGATTTAAAATTTAGATTTGAATTTACATATCGTCTACAGAAGTTTGGACAAAATGAATAATATATGAAGGTGCTGAAGGGATGGAGGGAGGGGGGTAATGGGACGGGGGGGGGGATTATTTAGATCTGACGACTTATTATTGAATTGAAAAGGATCTTTTTCTTGGTTATTTTGAATTTAATATTTTTATAATTTACATTAAAACATTTTTTTTACATTTTTATTCAAATAATCGTGATCTTGGTTTTTAGAAGAATTTTTCAGGCATTTACAAAATATCTTGTTTGTACTTGCTTAAGAATATAGGTATATTTGGAGTTGTTTGTATGTTTGGAGTTGTTTAGGTATATTTAGACTTGTTAAAGTATGCTTGACTTGTTTAGGTATATTTGAATTTGTTTAGGTATATTTAAACTTGTATAGTTTTTAAGTATCCTTGAACTTGTTTAGGTATGTTTGGACTTGTTTAGGTATGTTTGAACTTGTTTAGGTATATTTGAACTTGTTTAGGTATATTTAAACTTGTATAGTTTTTAAGTATCCTTGAACTTGTTTAGGTATGTTTGGACTTGTTTAGGTATGTTTGGACTTGTTTAGGTATATTTAAACTTGTATAGAGTTTAAGTATCCTTGAACTTGTTTAGGTATGTTTGGACTTGTTTAGGTATGTTTGGACTTGTTTAGGTATATTTAGACTTGTTAAAGTATGCTTGACTTGTTTAGGTATATTTGAACTTGTTAGGTATATTTAAACTTGTATAGAGTTTAAGTATCCTTGAACTTGTTTAGGTATGTTTGGACTTGTTTAGGTATGTTTGGACTTGTTTAGGTATGCTTTGACTTGTTTAAGTATGTTTGGACTTGTTTAGGTACGTATGGACTTTTTAAGGTATATTTGGACTTGTATAGGTGTGGATGGACTCGTATTGGTATATTTAGACTTATTAGTTTTATTTGGCATTGTTTAGGTATGTTTTGACTTGTTTAGGTATGTTTGGACTTGTTTAGGTACGTATGGACTTTTTAAGGTATATTTGGACTTGTATAGGCGTGAATGGACTCGTATTGGTATATTTAGACTTATTAGTTTTATTTGGAATTGTTTAGGTATGTTTTGACTTGTTTAGGTATGTTTTGACTTGTTTAGGTATATTTGGAATTGTTTAGGTATGTTTTGACTTGTTTAGGTATGTTTGGACTTGTTTAGGTATGTTTGAAAATGTTTAGGTATGTTTGAACTTGTTTAAGTATATTTGGAATTTTTTAGGTATATTTGGAATTGTTTAAGAATGTTCGGACTTGTTTAGGTATGTTTGGACTTGTTTAGGTATGTTTGAACTTGTTTAAGTATATTTGGACTTTTTTAGGTATATTTGGAATTGTTAAGGTATGTTTTGACTTGTTTAGGTATGTTTGGACTTGTTTAGGTGTGTTTGGACTTGTTTAGGTATGTTTGAACTTGTTTAAGTATATTTGGACTTTTTTAGGTATATTTGGAATTGTTTAGGAATGTTAGGACTTGTTTAGGTATGTTTGGACTACAAGAGCAAGTATCCCAAGTGCGGGGACCTGTACTAAAAGAAGAACCTCTGGTAAACCATGGACTAACCAGAAGCTGGATGCAACCAGCCATACCAGACCACGGGTATGTCTTTAAACGGGTTTTATTATTTTTTCCAGATGTCCGCAACCATCTGACGGAACATTTTCTGAAATAAGATTTTAAAAGCGGAACCTATTTTACCCATTTTTTTACGAATACCCCCCCCCCCCCGGAAGCAAAACAGAGCTTGGTACGCCATTTAAAAAAAATTGCGAGTGATTGTTCTGTAAATTTGTTTAGCAGATCTGGCACATCTACGTTAATATATCTAATGGTGGTTAGAATTATGTGTAGGTTTGTCTGAGCAAGATTCGACTTCCTTAATTTGAAAATTTTTTTAAAAGTTTTCATGATTATTATAATTAGGAACGACAAAGGGAAATATCTCTTTCTTAGAAATTTCCAAATCATAGTTTTCAGTTTCTCTCTCTTTTATTAACCTCTGATGAGGTAATATATTGAAAAATCTAGTACCGTAACCTCAGCCCTCGGGGTTTATCCTGAACCGGGAACGGTTGGAGAAACTGCCGCTAGGAGTGGAATCCTCGACATAACCCCGAAAATCCGCCAGTTAATTTAAGATTATGAGAGATGCTGATTCAGCTGCATCTAGGCAGCTAGGCTGCTAGGCCAGCACAAATGTGCATTATGGTTTTATTAAGGTATACAAGGCACTACTGCCTGCAAGTCCTATGATGCAACTGTAAGTGAAATTATGTGAAAATCATTTAAATGCTTCAAATTGAACCAAGTTTTTATTGTGCAAAAGTAAATTTTCTTAAATATTTGTTTTCAGAAATGAAACATAATAAATTTTTTCTTTATCAAATTTTAAAAAATTTTCAAAGAGAGAATACAAAATAGATAAACTTAAATAATTGCAAAATAAAATAAATTTCTTGGCTTTCAGATTTTTGACTTCGCATCCAAAGCTCTCCGCGTGCCCCTTCTTGTGTTAAAAATCATATGCTTTTTTGTTATTAATCTGGAAACCTTTTTATTTCTCTCTTGTCAAATCAATAAATTGCAGATTTCTCTCTTTTTTATTAATAAAGTTTCAATATTTGAAAAAAAGGCATTTTTACCTTTTTTCGGCCCCATCAGGTCCTATAATAGTGTTGACTTATATTCGATACCAGTGAACACTGAACCTATATTTCTTTTGCACAACCACTTGTACATAAAGTTTTTAAATTTATTTTCTAGCAAGAAATCGTTTAGTTTATAATTCATATAAGCTCAATCTTGTAAGCAGCGAGTCTCTGAAAGAAGCGTGCCATGATTTTCCGACATTTTCCCCCGTTTTCAAAATTAAACTTAATATTATCAAAATCCTCTCAACAAAAAAAGATTTCTTTTGAATAGAGTTGGCAATCTATCTGATTCTAGCCATTTATCTTGCGTCTGGTGTTAGGTTCATGTTAGATCACAATTATACTTGGACAAAAATGAACCTAGATTATTTTGAAACAAGAACAAAATATAATATATTTAAAAAGTGTTCAACTATCTAAACTTTTTTATTTGAAGCTTATATTCATTTAAAACAAATTTTTAATCCAGCCATAAAAAAAATTTTTCGGAGATTGTCAAATCCTATCTAGAATAATCTTTAAAAGTACGTAAAAAAGCTAAAGATTAAAAGTATTTGTTCTAACACACCCCAATATAAAAGTTGTATGATCCAAGCCGGTACAGCTGTATGTGCATTCGATGAGGGAGGAGTGGATGCTCTCAGGGTTTTGGAATTGCTCCCAGGATTTTGAAGTTGCTCCCAGGGTTTTGGAGTTCTCCCAGGATTTTGGAGTTGCTCCCAGGGTTTTGGAGTTGCTCCCAGGGTTTTGGAGTAAAATGTAAAAATTTATCCCACCTTTTATCAAACGTCCCTTAAAAAAGGTACTTTAAACCGAAATTGAAAAAAGGTCTCTACTATTTTTTTACTTTCTTTGTTCAGATATTTAAAGAGAAAAGATCGCATTATTTCAGTCCACGTAGCCTTTAGCGATCATATCGTCACTCTTGATTAGCCACATTGACGAAATTTTACTCAACAGTCCCAAAATAAAAATTGTTATACGTCAAAATTGGAGCCTTCAATATGGCGTGCACTATAGCAAAAATCATCAAATTTTTTAATTATCTGAGGAAAAATAAGAAAAACCATAGATTTCCTCAGATATCTCAATAATTTTATGATTTTTGCTGTAATGTGCGTCATATAGAAGGCTTTAAATTTAACATAGAACATTTTTTATTTTATTACTATTGACTGTTGAGTAAAAACGCATTTTTAATGACCACAATCAATTAACGATTTGTAATATTAGTATTATTATTATTTTTATTATTATTAAAAAATTTGGAAATAACTTATAAAGATGCTGAGATGTATTAGACGAGCTCAAGTGAAACCTTTATGTATCTAGCTAAAAACAGATTTTATTCTCTTATTTACCAATAATGATCAATGTATAGGCTAAAACAAATGTCATTAGTTTGGCTAATCAAAACTATATGATCGCCACAGCCTGTAATTGGACTGAAATTTGCGATTTTATTCACTGCAATTAGGACTTTTCATAAAAGGTCGGATAAATTTTTACATTTTACTCCAAAACCCTTGGAGCAACCACAAGCCTATGGGAGCACTCCAAAACCCTGGGAGCACTCCAATACCCTGGGTGCAATTCCAATACCCTAGGTGCAATTTCAAAATTAACCCTTAGAGCAGCCACCCCTCCCTCATGCATTCAATCGTACAATCCAGTCTGTCGAGTCGACTTTATGCAACAAATGTTTTCTGCCAGATTACAGTGAACACTTTCTTATTCAGGGGTGTCCCCGGGGTTGGTCGAGCACATTTTGAGAAGCAGCCTCCAGCAAACCTCAGGAAATCAAACTTTTTCCATTTTGTTGTCGCTCTTTATGACAGGAACAGAGATTATTTCAACAAGAAGACAACAATCTCTGCGGCTAGATCTGGTCAGCCTATAGAAGTTGAAAGAACAGCATTTGTAGCATTTATAGAAAAAGATCAGGTAATAAAACAATTTTGAACTAACCTAAAGGGAGAGTTAGCAAAATGAAGGATCGTTGAAGAATAATGAATATAAAATTATGAATCTATTGGAATTATTTATATTTCTATATAATCTGTATATGGTAAAGTGATGGATGCAGTGACACCTCACAGTTACAAACAAGGGTGTCATGCAAGGAAAATTAATTGCGGGGTCGTGTATACTCTGCGTACACATTGAAACTAGTTCTCTTTGGGCGGAATTTGTAAACAAGAATAGATGCATCATCAGTGTTCGTTTAGTATCCGAGAAGGTTAAAAGCATAAAATTTTGATAATTTTGATAATTCACATAATAGTTTCCTAGCTATGACCAGAATATTTCATTGATTTTTTTATGCGAAAGATGGATCCCATGTCAGGCTTTGACATCCGTCTTGTGTTTACATTACCGCCCAGAGACATACACTGCTGTACAAAAGATGCGTACACTTCTGAAATAACTTTCCTTGCATTACGTCCTTGGTCACAAACAAGTTCGATCGTGCGACCGATTGATTTACAATTAGAGGTTTACTTTTCAAATAAATGAATATCTAGGAAGTTTGATGATGATTAAATTAAAATTCAGGAAGTGATTGAATGTATGAAGTATTTGAATAATATATAATAAATAAATATCTAGAACGTAAATGAATAGCTAAACTAATATCTAGGAAGTGAATGAATAGCTAAACTAATATCTATGAAGTGAATGTGTAATAAATACAGCAATCTCTATATTTGTTAACCTGAAGAAACCTTATAGATATTAGATTTAGTACATTGTCTGTAAATCCAAATGCGTTTATCTATGACTTTGCAAAACTTGTAATGCGATCAGTCAAGCCTAGCTACGTCTGTAAATATGTACAAACCATGTATTGTGATTAACTTATAACTTCGTCAGTGACTGGCTTAACTAAGCTTATATATATCCGCGCTAATCCTTTAAATACGTATATTAAACTTAATCTGTAACATAGATATCTAAATCTATGAAGTAAATGAATAAATGATATTACTATCTAGGAAGTAAAAGAATAAATAAAATGATGAATATTTAGGAAGTGGATGAATGAATAAATGAATATATAGAAAATGAGTTAATTAATTAATAAATTAAAGAATAAAATAAAAGGATAAATAAAACAATATCCAGGAAGTGAAAGTATGAATAAATGAATATCTAGGAAGTGGATAAATGAATAAATATATTTATAGAAAGTGAGTTAATAAATGAATTCATGAATATCTAGAAAGTGAATAAATGAATATCTATAGGAAGTGGATGAACGAATAAATGACTATCTAGGAAGTGACTAAATGAATTAATGAATATCTAGGAAGTGGATGAATGAATAAATGAATATCTAGGAAGTGAATAAATGAATTAATGAATATCTAGGAAGTGGATGGTTTAAGATCAAGCAACGGTATACAATACAGACTTCAACTTCTTTATTCAAATGGTAAGTCGTAAATTGTTTATTTAAATTGAAAAAAGTGAAGGATTTCTTATTGAAAAGAATTGTTGGTTCCCATTAAAATAGGTTAGATTTGTTTTCATTTAAAAATATGTTCCTTATGAAAACGTACTTCTTATGAAAATGTTCCGTTTGAGGAATGATCATGATGGACAAATTGTGCATAAAGAAAATGATTGTTATGAAAAATATTAAACCTATGAAAATTGGAAGAAAGGAAAAATGGTTCCTTGCGGAACATAAAGGTTCTCTCTGAAAAAAAACTTACATTATAAAAATAGGTTCCTTAGGAAAGTAGGCTTCTTTTAAAAATAGGTTTCTTATAAGAATAGGTTTCTTATGAGAATATGCTTTTATGAGAATAGGTTTCTTTTGAGAAAAGGTTTCTTATGAGAAAAGGTTTCTTATGAGAATAGGTTTCCTATGAGAATAGGTTACTTATGAGAATAGGTTTCTTATGAGAATAGGTTTCTTATGAGAAAAGGTTTTTTTATGAGAATAGGTTTCTTATGAGAATAGGTTTCTTATGAGAATAGGTTTCTTATGAGAAAAGGTTTTTTATGAGAATAGGTTTCCTATGAGAATAGGTTAATTATGAGAATAGGTTTCTTATGAGAATAGGTTTCTTATGAGAAAAGGTTTTTTATGAGAATAGGTTTCTTATTAGAATAGTTTTCTTATGAGAATAGGTTTCTTATAAGAATAGGTTTCTTATGGGAATAGGTTTCTTATGAGAATGGGTTTCTTATGAGAATAGGTTACTTATGAGAATAGGTTTCTTATGAGAAAAGGTTTTTTATGAGAATAGATTTCTTATGAAAATAGGTTTCTTATGAGAATAGGTTCCTGATGGAAAAAAATCCTTATGAAAACATGTTTCTCATGAATATATGTTTACTATGAATAATGGAAGATGGTAAAATATAAAATCTGACAATCTGACAGCCTGCAGTCCCAATCCAACCCCTCCCCTCGTTCATTCATCTCAATTTAATTTCACTATTGTATCATATGTTTCTTTTCCTGGGGGTGTCCTGACTTCTGGGGTTAGGATTTGTCAAAAAAAAGTTTCTAAATCAAATTTGACCTGTTATATAATTTTGTGTAAAGGTCCAGTCCAGAGTTCATATAAAAAAAAACATTTCAAAATCGAAAAATATTTAACTATTCATATTTGCCCCTGAGAAAACTCTCCTTTTAAAATAAAAATACACAATTTCCTAAGACGCGTAACTTTGTAACTTTACTTAAACACGATGACGCCGATTCTGAATTATTTTCCTCTATTCAGACCTCTGAAAAGTCTATTTCGCTTAAAGACTAAAATTTTCTCGAAAATTCTAGAGTCCAATATAGTCTAGTATAGTCCGAAATAGTCCAATATTACTATATATTGGACTGTAATGAACTATTTTGGATTATATTCGATTATATAGGACTATATTGGCCTGTATTGCACTATATATGACACTCTCTACCCGGAGTGTTATACTTTAAGTGTTTTTATTTATGTTGAATTTGCAACCATTTGTGACTTCTCTCAGATTGATATTTTTAAAGATTGATATGTATACGTCCCATTCAAAACGGATCCCTTTAAACCCTTTTCTGTTTAAGAATAAACGAGTTAATTTTGTTTAATAGCTTATAAATTATTTTGGATTTTTATTCATGAACGTGACTTGCAGCATGCATTATGCTGCAGAACCAAAGATGATAACTGATAGAATTAAACACTTTTTAAAATAGCAAAAAAGATAATGCACTTTTTTTCATAACAAGTGGTAACTAGTGGGAACAAGTGGGAAACTTATGGATACTATATCATGTCATAATAAAAGTATAAAAATTAATCAAAGAAGCGTATGGACCAAATAGTTCTCATTGTAAAGTCCAAAAAACCGGCCACGCAATATAAATTAAGTTTGAGGTGCATTATCACTGTCTTGTAAACCAGACCATCTGAATCACAGTTATGTAAAATCACAAAATGCATTTTTTTCTTAAAGACAAAATTTTGTTTTACAAAGTTTTTTTTGCGCACACAATAGCTGCAGTCTCTGTCATGTAGTAAGATAAATAAAACAAATGAATCCTTACAATTCCCCTCATCTCCATCCCGGCGCAATCTTCTTTATTCATCTAATAATAAAATTTAAATTGTTGAAATACAATAAAATTTCAAGAAAATGTCCGACCTGGGGCCGTTTATACAAATTCAGACAATTCAAACAATTTATCCGGAGATTGAAATTTATACCGCCGAGCCCATAGTTAAGCTTAGATCAAGGAACTTAAGCTTATTTTGAACTGAATTCTCCTATTAAATATGCATGAATTCTGTTTGTACTGTTTATTTAAGTTTAATGGGTTTGTTTTCAACTGTTTCCAGTAAACAGAATTCACTCTTCATCAAACAGAATTTCAGAATGACAAGTTTAGAATGAAACATTGGAACTCTATTCACAAATAACAATCTAATTTTGAGTCTTTGTTAGAATTAAAACATGGATGTCTAAAAAGAATTAGATCTTATTTTGAAATCGTCACGCTAGAATTTAAGAAAATGTTTCTAAAGGAACTGATGTCTCACCTTCCAACTTTAATTTTGATAATGATACTCCAAACTTTCACGATATTCTAAACTGCATTTGCCAGTTAGAAATATCAAAGGTACCTCTAGGATAAACTACTTCATGATTGCATTTGAGCTTAAAACTAGTTATTTGTTAATTATTATTTTATGAATAGTTAAAAATAAAAGTTAAAGAAAAACTTTTATATTTCTAGTTTGAGTTTAGGATCACAAATGTCTTAATGATAGGGTTTCCATTATTCAGGGGGAAAAAATTCCGTTTTGGAAATTACAAGATCTGGAATAATTTTCCGCAAAGTGGATTTCCGGGATATTTACAGTTTCCGATTCCGTAAACCGAAAAAAACAACATTCTGGAAAATGGAAAAAATCCGAATAATTTCTGTTCGAAAACCATAAACCGGAATTCCGTTGGAAACCCTACAACAAAGCACAAGTACATTTTTTAATTAAGTTAAAAATTACATTATGAAATAATAAAACAGAAAGGTCAGAATTTCTAATTCCATTAAATACTATGGCTTTCCATCTATAGCTCTTGTATTTTTGGAAGCAAAACAATGACAGACCATTTTGGAATGGAAAGTGTTTGTAGGGCTGGGCAGATTAGGTGGACCAGTCCACGGGTAAAGGACTTAATCGTTTCTACTATAAAGCGTAAACTTCTCAAGTTCAGGCGTTGTAGATTATTAACGATATCATTAAGCATTATTATATATTTCTTATAGCAAACTATTTTTTTGAATATCTTTTTTATTTTAGGAGTTCGTCAGGAGCAGGATATATTTGTTCGACTTATCGATTCCGTTACAAAACAGGTATTTATGATAATTGTAAAAATTAGAACGTGTACCTTCAAAAAATATTTTATCTTGTTTTCAATTTCAAAAAAGGCATATTCTCGATCCGTAGATTTTCTTATTAAAGGGACTGTAAGGATAGTTTAAAGTGACTTTTCTTGCATAAATAACAACGCCCGATTCACAACGTTACTCTTAAAACTTGTGTCTGATCAAAACTGTAGAAGATAGTGTTGTTTCTCTTGATTAAACATTATTTATTTCTGATAATTCCTATATGTTTTCATGCAGGCGAAAAGCGCAAGCAACTTTGAAAATAATCAGTTTTCAAAATTATAATCAGCAATATCTAATTCATACTTAATTAGACTAAGCTTTCAAGAATACCTTTGTGTATCGGACATTGCCATCTATGGAGAGTCACTTGAAACTACGCTTCCAGTCCCTTTTAAGGGCGTGTTCGCGAAAAATGAAAGGGGGTATAGGCTTAATGCGATAAAAAAGCGCTTTTGATCGCTACTAATCTTAATTCTATCTGTTGCGTCTATAAGGAGAAACTTGTTAAAGACGTCTCATACCGAATAACTTAGCGCCCATACATATTCAGAAAATTGCAACATACACTTAGACCGTAAAAAATCCATTTAATTTCAAACAAATCATTCAGATAGTACAACCTATAGTCATCGATTATCTTTCGCCACATTTGTATATAGTTTATATTTTATAATATTTTATATTTTTAGAAAACGTTTTAACTGATTTCGAAAAATATGAGTGGTCCGCAGCATTCTTAGATAGTTGCGCAAGCCGCAAGAGAAATAATCAAATTCAAAACAAATTAATTAAAAAATATTATAAAATATAAACTATATACAAATGTGGCGAAAGATAATCGATGACTATAGATTGTAATATCTAAATGATATGATTTTAATTAAATTGATTTTTTACGGTCTAAGTCGTATGTTACAATTTTCTCAATTAACAAGTTTCTCCGTATAGACACAACAGATATAAGTAAGATTAGTGGCGATTAAAAGCGCTTTTTTATCGCATTAAGCCTATACCCCCTTTCATTTTTCGCGAACACTCCCTTTAATGGGGTATTATTATTAATATTTGTTTTGATGCTAGGCTGTGTGCTATGAAGGAAGCATACATAATAAAAATCCTGAAATGCAACGAGTTCTTCTCACACATGAAATCATCTGCAGGTAATTTTACATATACTAAGCTTTTGGTTAGAAACTATAAACAGTATGATATATATATTTCACAAATTTAAAAATTTCTATCATTCTGTTCGTTATTTCGGTAAACTCGATACTAAGCGCTTATGTATAGTTATAAACTATTGGAAAAAGAATAATAGCTTTGATAAAATCTTTTTCTTTTTGTACTGAGAATTCACAAATGAAATGCACTTAATATTTACTCTTGCTGTGATTATTGTTCAGTGTCTCTTATTGAGGGAGTGATTGGGGGTGGGGGGAGGGG
>NW_019397704.1:0-54631 GCF_000591075.1 Eurytemora carolleeae | reverse complement strand
GTAGAGTGTAGAGTGTAGAGTGTAGAGTGTAGAGTGTAGAGTGTAGAGTGTAGAGTGTAGAGTGTTGAGTGTAGATATAATCCCCCCCCCTTATCCCCATTCCCTTCCGACTGATCCCGTATTCTTGCTCCTACCTCTATATCTCATATTTATAATCTAGTTTATTCTCAATATTTCTGAATATCCAAACATATTTCCTAAAGAAATGATTTACATACACCCCTTTTCATACATATTAATAAATAGTTTGGACTTGATTACATTTTCTAGCAAGAAGCAACATGGTGAAACTAGTGTTTTATGAGGGGTCATATGATGTTGGAAAAATTAGGGTTGCTTGCATGCATTAGAGACCGTGAAATTTAAATAAAATAGATGTGCATAACATATTTGCATACTTGAAAGTGGTGGGAATTAAGTGTAATATAACCAGGCCGAAATGTAAAAAATGGCCATCTATATCAAATAGATTATCAAGTACAATAGGTAGCAATAGAGAAATTGACCAAGCGTCAAAAAAAAACAAGGAAAACAAATTTGCTCGCATTAGTTGACAAGCTTTCCAAGATTAAATAAAAAAGTGTAAAAACAGAAAATAAAGAACTTTATTCTAAAATTATCACTAAAACTGAATTGACACTTGTGACGTCAGAATACAGCTGTTTGATAGAATACAAATAATACCTTGCCATCTACTGTACTATAATCTATTTGCTCCATATAATTAAGATTCCAATGCTTGATTCACAATGGTATCCTTAATATGTTTGCATGATAAAAAATGTGGAAATGTTTATCTAGGATTAAAAGTGTTTAATTTTGATAATTTCTATATGTTTTCCTGCATGAAGTGGAAATGCCATCTTTATATGGAGGATTACTTGAAATTACGCTTACAGTCCCTTTAAGCAAGAAAATGTAAATGTTCTAGCCGATGCTGTGAGAAAAAATCTTGTGGGAATAGAAACGAGACACCCTCGGACCCTGTTATTATTGACAGGTAGAACAAATGAAAAATAAAAAGATTTTATATATAATTGAAATTTAATAAAGCTAAACTTATAATTGTTTATAATTGTTAAATTTTATATTTCATAAAAAAGTATAAAAGCACAAAGCAAGAAAACATACAAAAAACATTTAAAAAAGAGTAAAAATAAACCAAAAGTAAAGAAATAAATCTTCACATTTTTTGGTCAAACAAATATAAATTAAAAAGTACTTAAAAAATATTCAAATGTAATATTGCAAAGACCCCGTCAGCTTGCAAAATCTAATGATTGCTAATTTTGTGCAAATTATCCTTGGATCATATTTCTTTCTTTATAGGCGGATCAGGTTTCGCAAAATATTTATACAAGTAATTGCTTTTCTGCAGAGGAGCGAATTTTTATCTAAATTCAGATTAAACTCAATTAATTTACACAGTTTTACATTCATCTCAAGGTTTGAATAAATACAAAAATAGATTTTCAGAGATTAAACCCTGTTCCATCATTTTTAATTCAGCTGAAGTAGTAACATGAATATATCTCTGATTTAAATGTCAAACTAAAATAAAAACTTTATTTAGATTTTTCCTGAAATTTTTCCTGAAATGTAATCAAAACTGTCTCAAAAACGCCGGAAATCCCAGGGATATGAGAAGATTTCAGGTTCGATATATCTATCTATATATCTATCTATCTATCTATCCATCTATCTATCTATCTATCTATCTATCTATCTATCTATCTATCTATCTATCTATCTATCTATCTATCTATCTATCTATCTATATATCTATCTATCTATCTATCTATCTATCTATCTATCTATCTATCTATCAATCAATCCAATATTTCAGTATAACTGTCAATAAACAGTAAACTTTGGGATTTTTATATTTTATCAGAAAAGTAAAAACTAACTTATTCTTTATTTTGTAAAACATGATTCTCGATCAGGAGGTGAGCAAATGTAAGGTTAAGGTTTTACTACTTGTATATATCAATACAGTGAAGACAACTTTCGATTTCAATTTTAGCTTTCTACCAAGCTTTCAAAATGGATACACATAAACAAAGAAAAACTTTTCTGTGTTTCCTTCTAAACTTTTAATTTGAAAAATGCAATTTTTAGGGATAAACGCACAATTCATAAAATGTCGTCTTCATTGTATTAATATAATCACCGACTTCTGACACTGTACATTATTTGTTTCTATTGTAATGAAAGCTAGCTCTAACAATACGTTTAAAATAACTATCTTTAGGTTGTATTGTCGCCCATTGCCAGCGTAGAGGGTAGTTTGTTAGCTATTTCTGATAATATGTTTGTGCACAATAACTCTAAGGTATAATTTACAAAATAATATTAGAATTTTTAGAAGAATTTTAATATCCTTTTTCGGGTAAAATCCTTTTACAATAGACCCCTTCCCCTTCCTTTTGAAAAGCAGCAAAATAAGTGGCTATTTATATCTATCTTACCCTAATCTAACGCTTAATAGTGTGTGCTCTGTGCATATACATTATCTTTTTTAATTTAGACTCCATTTGCGTTTAAAAATATAAAATTCTAATCTTAATTATTTTTACTTTGTTTAGCACGGTAGACGAGCTAAAAGATTAGATCCGACAGACGGAAAATATTACAATTGTAAGTATTTATTTATTGCTTTTATGAAATATTGTTTTTGGTAGTTCTTTAGCTGAATTTTAAATAATTTGAATCTTAGTATTTTTGAAGTTTTACGTCTACGGGTCTCTTTAAGTAATTATTTGTCTTTAATTTAAGTTTCGTCAATGATAAACAAAAAATGAAAAGAATAAAAAATGAAAAGAATAAAAAATGTCTAAACTTTATTTTTGTACGAACTAACCACTAAGATATGCCAGCCCTGTATCCCGGCCTTTATCCTCCCTCGGCATCAATACCATGCATCAAGGCAATATCTCCAAGTGAAGGATGTTAACTTCTTCGACGGCTTGCAGGTAAAGAAAGAAAATGCGTTTTGTAATGATTAGATAATATTATTGGGAAGATTTTAAAAAATAGATTTAATGAATAGTCATCACTATGGTTGAACTGGGTAGACGAAGTTGAACCACTTTACTTCAGCTTGAACCGGCGCACAATAGATGTAGTTCAACTAAGTCTACGCAATTCAGCCAATCCTCACTTTTCTTCAAATGTTTTTTTTGTTTAAATGGTTAATAACAAACAATGAGACTTTAATGATGACCAAACATCTATAAAAAATAAATATATAGATGGTTTAATTTCGTATTTTGAATTAAGAATTGGCTTTAAATGTACTGTTAAATGATTTGCTGATTTTAGAGATTTTAAAGCATCGACAATTTGTAAATTTAGGTTGTATTTGGAACTATAGAATCGACAATTTATAAATCTAGGTTGTATTTGGAACTATGTTAGTTTGGAGTGAAATGATTACTAGTCATGCCATCAGAGTTCAAACTCCTCCAAGGTAGTAAAACCCCCAAATTACATGTTAAAAAATTACCAAGGACCTAAGCCAAAAATAATTTTATACATGCTAAAAAGTTTCATTTCATCCCTTTTTTATTATCTAAAATGCAGCTTCAAAACAATTTTTAAATTAATATATCTCAGATTCTTGTACAGCCTTGTAATTGGAGAAAGGTTAGAGTAATAGAAAAAAAAACCTTGAATGTTAAAAAACGGACCTCGTAATTCGATACCCCATCCTTACCAAAGACCTTACTGAGTGAACGATATATTAGTGTACTTTAATTATAAATTTATTGATAAAATCAAATTTAACATTAGCATGAGAAACCAGCTTTGCCTGGAAACTAAAATGTCTCTATGAAAGTCGACAAACTTAACTTGAAACCAATCTCAGAACATTTCAACTGGTTCTTCCTAGTTCCCGGCCAAATTAAAATAGGAATCGATTCAATTCGGTTAACATACAAACAAACATCAAGACAGGCAAACAGAGATTACTACTTTATATATATATAGATGCTGTATTTTGCAGGCATATTCCTGGTGTGGTTGAGGTTACACTGTCCTATAAATCTAAAATGTTCTGTAAAGGGGCTCCTGGTAGATTCATCTATGTGTGTAAGTGTTAATTTCAGTCTCTGAAGACCAAAGATATTCGATCTAACGTAGATCAGACAGCAAATAGACAATTCAGAAATTCGTTATATAATATCATGTGATTGTGTACAATTCGTACTGCAAAAATAAAAACGGTTGCAGGGTCTGGTAATCTTTGCAGTACGAACTCTGTTTTGAAAATGAGAACACTCTAAGAAATTCAAATATTGTCATCTAACAAAATTCTTTGGAGAGCCAAAATCAAAGTTTCTGACGATTCATTTAATCTCAACCTTTTTTGGATAACATTGGAAATGTGTTTTATAAATTTCAGATTTCTTCGAAAGATCACTAAAATAAAACTTGTTTTTCTTTTTTAAATCTGACATATTTTTCGTTTAGCATTGACTGAACCAACTATAGACTACGGATTTCAACGACTGGGAAAGCTAGTTCCCAGACATCCTGGAGATCCAGAGAAACTTCCAAAAGAAATAGTTCTTAAGAGAGCAGCAGACCTTGCAGAAGCGCTTTACAGGTATTCATTGGAACATTTAAACTGTTTAGAGCTGGAACCTCTTTTATTGTGGATATTGACATCAATGCTTGATCTCAATCTTTTAATATTCCGCATATTAATCAAATTTATATTCGATATCCCACATGGTAATTGTACCCTGGAAGAATAACTGAAATGAAGATATTAAGCATTAACCCTGAAACAAAAGTTCCCCAAGTGAATATCGAGATTAAGATATCCTACACCTCAATGCCCTATTGTGTAAATAAGATTGTGGACAGAGGTCAGAACTCTTGTGTTTAAATCTCGGGATCAAGCATTTATCTCCATCTTGTGCAAACCGTATACCGTGGTGATAATAAAATAAGATAAAAATTAAGGGATAAATCACTTTTATAATCAGTTGACTGATAAACCTGTTCAGTATGACACAAAATAATCAGCTGACTGATAAACCTGTTCAGTATGCCACGAAATAATCAGCTGACTGATAAACCTGTTAAATATGCCCCGAAGAAATCAGCTGACTGACATACCTGTTTGGTATGCCACGAAATAATCAGCTGACTGATAAACCTGTTAAGTATGTCCTGAAATTTTCAGCTGGCTGATAAACCTGTTTCGTATGCCACGAAATAATCAGCTGACTGATAAACCTGTTATAGTATGCCACGAAATAATCATCTGACTAATAAACCTGTTTAGTATGCCACGAAATAATCAGCTGACTAATAAACCTGTTTAGTATGCCCTGAAATAATCAGCTGACTAATAAACCTGTTCAGTATGCCCTGAAATAATCAGCTGACTAATAAACCTGTTTAGTATGCCCCGAAATAATCAGCTGACTAATAAACCTGTTCAGTATGCCCCGAAATAATCAGCTGAGCCTGGCTTCACCAAGATCTCCGCCAATTCCACAGAATATGCCGGGATTCAACTCTTATTCAGGTTAGATAAACATGTTTAATAAAGAAAATATGCACCTTATAATTCCAAATAGCTTTTCATTTAAAATCGGAAAAAATGCCTGATTAACATTAGCGGTAACAATTAATCTGATCAAAAATGCGGAAGATATTGTCGTTTTTTTAGCTTGAAAAATAAATTTTCCTAAATAAAATTATGGATATCTCCGGGATGTTTCGTGGGACACCCTGTATATTACAGGAGATTGTTTTAAAACACTTTGTTTAGGGCAATTAGCTGGCAGTGTTCAAGACACACCTAACTCTCAATGGACTCCAGAAGGTGAAAACAAATTCTTTTTAAATGGCGAAAATTAAAAGAAAAACTATTTATGAATAAAACAACTTTAATACCATGCAATGGAAGACAAATTTTTAGAAGTAAAACTTATTGGAATTCAAATTTAAACCATTTCTTAACTTATCTATTAATGGCAAAAGTTTGGGATGTTTTTTTGTCCACAAAGCACAAAAAGTCCCCCCCCCCCCCTGCTTTAGGCCTGAAGAAAAGGGGACAGAAAGATAAGGGGAGCAAAGTGGAAAGTCAGATTTAAAAAGGGGGGGTGGGAGCTCTAAGAACCAACTGAGAAATGTTGTATTAGGTTTTTTCTTCTAGAAGATGTTTCTGGAGGTTATCCTCGCTCCATGAGTTCAGGTTCAACTCTAGACTACCTTGGATCTTCCAGCTATACATACAATCATTCAGCTTCCTTTCTCCCTCCTTCATCTAGTAAGTATATTCATTCACCTTCTTTTCTTCTTCCTTCATCCAGTAAGTATATTCATTCACCTTCATTTCTCCCTCCTTCATCTAGTAAGTTTATTCATTCAGCTTCATTTCTCCTTCCTTCCTCTAGTAAGTATACTCATTCAGCTTCCTTTCTCCTCCTTCATCTAGTAAGTAAACTCATTTAGCTTCATTTCTCCTTCCTTCCTCTAGTAAGTATATTCATTCAGCTTCCTTTCTCCATCCTTCATATTTTAAGTGTATTTCTTTTTATTCACAGCAGTATTCTTTAACTTCAAATGCAAATAAAAAATTTCAGGAATGGCAGGGCTGGTTCCTTTTGGATCAATGGGTCACTTCTCTCTACCCTCTTCTTGTACATAAACAGAATACGTCAATATACTATATAGTATTTGTACATGGATATTGTAAACTAAATTGGCAAATTGTACAAATGCATGTGAAAAAAAGTAAAATTTAAACAACAAATGCATAATACTAACAATTGAAATTTAAAATTATACATAAAACTAATCGTAAATATGCATTTACGTAGAAAATGTTATCTACGTAAATATGCTTTTACGTTAAAGATGATATTATCTATAGATAATTAACACAGAGAAGCTCAGGTCAAAAAAATGTTCAATAATTTTATAGATTTTTATTCAAGAAGTCAATAAACTGTTAAAATATGCAGAACATGTTTTCGAAACAAAATACTCAACTAGGGTTTCCAATCAGAATTCCTTTGCGCGGCATTGCGCGCAACTGTACGGAATTGCACGCAACTGTTTTCGTTTTGCGCGGAATTGCGAGGAAATTACAGAGCCCGCAATTGCGCACAAGTAAAATCCACTTGCGTTGGGAACTCTTTACTCAACCCAATTAAATGTCCTGTGTGATTTATAAATTGTACTTATATTTAAATATCGTGATCCATTATTATTTAGTCTAATTGTTGATCTCTCATTCAAACCAGTCTCCAAACCAGTTGACCAATATGAGAAACTGAAAAGAAAATATTAAAGATTATCATTTAATTTGTCGTGTTTATGAGAATTATGATTGTATTGTATTTTATATCATTATTGAAATGACTGTGATATCAACTATATGTATATCAATGGAATTATTGTGATCAGTTTCCATATCATTTAAAATATATTCTTACCCTTCAAAATCTATTATTTTTTTAATTCTTTAATTTAAATTTCAAATTTTTATTCTTTTTAAGTAAATTTTTTAAATTATTTTTATTTATTATATTTTTATTTTGTAATTTAACTCTAGTTTTTCTAAAATTTCTAAATAAGGTTTGGGAGAATCCTGAATAGTATTTAATTTAAGTGGCAAAGTTTTCTTTGTATTTTTACCTAACAAGAAATTCAAAACCATAAAAATAGACTAGAATAGAAAATTACCAGAGTTACCAATGAAGGCCAGAACGATTCAATATTTTGCGTTTTCCCCCCAAAAAAGGGGTTTTTGTAAATTCTGTGAATCTTGCAAAGGTAATATATTGAATCTTTTTAAAAATTACTCGATTGTGTGATGATATTGATAATATAAAGTATTAAAGTCCTCTTTTCGAAATATGTGTGTTGTTTTCCGGAAAAATTCAAAAGTTCTCTTCCTTTAGAGACCAATTAGCAAATATTGTATTCCTCTGTGACCTGGTCTCGAAATACAGCCTCTTCATGTGGGGAGATTTCCACCAATGACAAATTCCCCAGGGACTTGTCCTCCAATTTCGGCCTCCCTGGGGATTTTTCCTCCAATGAAAAATTTCCCATGGGACTTGATCTCCAATTGCAGCCTCCCTGGGGATCTTTCCACCAATGAAACAATTCCCCTGGGAGTTGGCCTCGAATTGCAGCCTCCCTAAGGACAACTCCGCCAATAGCGAGGCAGGAAAATAAAGATCTTTAGATACAGGGATTCGAAAAAATATAAAAAATCCCCAGTTTCCTTTACATGAGGTCCGATAATTTGTACAAATTATAATTGAAGAAATAGAAAATATTAAGAAAATATGAACGTAGTAGTATTAACGTTTAAATGTTTAATCTTTATTTGATAAAATAGCATTTCTGAGTGACAACGGTACCGTTAAGAACTTTGTTTGATTAAGTATGAAGTAGGTTTCCATGCCCATAGATTAATAGCAATACAGATAGAACACTAGATGTCGTCTTTTCAAGATTTATGGGTTTTTCGTTCATAATAATCCTGAGGCAGAAGCCCAAAGAAGTTACGCGTATGCCGTGTTGAATTACAAGACAGAGAGAGAGCAGCGAGTAACTCCTTTTGCCCTCTGCCTCAGGGTAATTGTTAATGAAAAAAAAATCTTGAATAGACGACATATAGCGATCTATCTGTTTTGTTATTAATCTATATCCATGTTTTTGTTTTGAAAACTCATTATTTACGGTTCATCTACTTAGACACATTTCTTTCTTCAAACAATGGAGAAATCAACAGAATTGTACAGCTTTCCACATTATTGAACATATTGACCATATCACGATGGGGTGATTTATTTCTTTATAACTTTATAAACTTACACTTATAGAACGTTCAAACTTAATCACTTTTTCAACTTCATAGTTGTGAACAAATTTAACAAAAAAAAAATTTAATAGATTGGGTAGGGTGGAGTGGAGGACGGTCAAACGGCTGGTCGGTGTTCCAAAAAATCTAATAAGTGAACAACTTTTTTATTAAAAAAAACTGCATATCTAAAATTTCTTTATTTGAAAATCCCTTGACATTTTTAAAAAACTTTTTTTAAACTCTCCCTAGCACCCCACCCATTAAAGTTAGAGGTATATTAACTTTAGCTCATTTTAGAGACAAGTTTAACTGCTAGCCTCTATTTAAAAGGTTCTATCTCAAATATAAATGTTAGTAATATTATTTCAAGTTTTTTTATCTGCTGCGTGATGCATGTAATATAAAAAAGTATTCAAATAATGCATTTAAAAGAATAATGTTAAATATTAAATATTTAATTACAAAAAGCCAAAAACTGCGTCTCGTTCATTTCTTCAAATAAACACCATGTCCAAAGTACTTAAGACACTGCAGACGTAATTTTAGGTGATCCTTCGGCATGTCCAATTAACAACGTAAACCTTTGAACCTCTCTCTATCTGAGTTACATAAAGGAAGATATCGTCGTTTTTCTGTCTTGAGCTCTTACAATTTCTTTCATTGTCTATGTACAATTGAAAAAATCAGTTTTTGAATCAGGACATCTCATTCATCCTTGATCGGTACCGTTGTGAATAAGACATAAATTGAGGGTCACTTGAAATTTCATCTACAGAACCTTGAAGATAATGTTTTTAAAAAAATAATATTTGCAAAAAAACACTAGTTTTTTTGCAGATCTGGCAGATTTTTTGGAACATCTTTTTTATTTGTGTTTTAATGTAAACTTTATAATTTGTCGTGTTTATGAGAATTATGATTGTATTGTATTTTATATCATTATTGAAATGACTGTGATATCAACTATATGTATATCAATGGAATTATTGTGATCAGTTTCCATATCATTTAAAATATATTCTTACCCTTCAAAATCTATTATTTTTTTAATTCTTTAATTTAAATTTCAAATTTTTATTCTTTTTAAGTAAATTTTTTAAATTATTTTTATTTATTATATTTTTATTTTGTAATTTAACTCTAGTTTTTCTAAAATTTCTAAATAAGGTTTGGGAGAATCCTGAATAGTATTTAATTTAAGTGGCAAAGTTTTCTTTGTATTTTTACCTAACAAGAAATTCAAAACCATAAAAATAGACTAGAATAGAAAATTACCAGAGTTACCAATGAAGGCCAGAACGATTCAATATTTTGCGTTTTCCCCCCAAAAAAGGGGTTTTTGTANCCCCCCCCCCCCCCCCACCGAACTCCACTCCCATATATAACCCAATTTGGGTAAGGTTAAGATTTATATGGTAGTATTGTAAAATAAGCGTTAAATTGAATGCCATTTAAAAATAAAATGACAGTTCTTTTAAATCTAATTGAAAAGTTTTGCCCACTTTTATACACAGTATACTGCTAATTGAAATTTAATAAACAAAATGTAAAATATCGTCAAAAAGGAAAATCGGTACAATTAATTTCTAGACAGTCTAATATGATCTTACTATCATTATTATGTTTTAAGAGAAAATATCATTTATTGACATTAAGGATTTTTTATGAAAACATTTAAGTTAAACTTTTAATTAAATTCTAATTGATTTCTTTAGTTACTATTTACATCAGGAATTGAACAATAATTATCAAAGAATTACAGAGATACTATTATTTATATATTTACTTGTTTAAAAGTGAAAGTTACAACTAAACAAAATTATATATATACAGTGAGACCTATAATCTATGGAATAGGAAGACGACTGTTAGACTCAAGTTATGATTATAGGTAGATAAAAGGACATGAAATACAAGAATTACGCAGTGTAGACCCTTTTTACTTAATAAGTTTATAGTTTAAATCTACTGGTAAAACTATTTGCTTCATAACAACATCAAATGCACAAAAGATTATTTAAATGTCGTCTTTCTATTCCACAATTGTATGGGTCTTATTGTACATGTTGAGATGAGAAAATGAATTTTAAAAACTGTTTTTGTGTCGTTTTTGAAGATTCGGGTACTTTATTTAGTATGCAATTAAAAAGAAAACGTAGCATTTTCATCATAAAAGGGACTCTTTTAAGATCACAATAGTGAAGTTATATAGTCTTTACGAAAATGATGAACTCATTCCTGTTTTTAATCTGAAAATTGATAACTTTCAATTGTGTTAAATCTTGCAGAAACACAGAAACTTGCCAAACCAAAAAGAGGATAATTTTTATTATAGAAACGATAGTATCTTCTTTTTTTGATCCGGAATAGGGGGGCTATGTGATTCTTGCATTTAATGCATTCAAGTTTGAAATTATGACAAACCCTATGTATTGATCGTTATTACGAATATTTAATTATCTGTATTAATAGAAATGATTTAAAACAAATCTTTTCACTTGTACTTTCTGATATTGAGGACTATTCAATCCAAAATTAAGAAAGAAAAAAAAAACAGAAAATGGCGACTTTGATTAAAATGAATAAAATTGTTGAATCAGGAGTCAATGGGGCGAAATATGTTTTCAGCTCTCATTTTACTTGCCTTGCTTCAGGAAAAATAGATCTGTTAATAAATAAATTCAGACATCTTAACATGAAAGATATTTTGGGTTCAGGCATACAGGAGTAAATAGGAATATTCAATCATCTGTCAAATATAATTAATTAAAATCATTTAAAACAATCTGTATTCTTCTTACTATTCATCCCATCCAAAACTAAGGGAAAGAAACAGAAGATGGCGACTTTGATCATTCTGATAAATAGTGTTGAACCAGGAGTCCATGAGGGGAAATATATTCTCATTTTACTTGTCTTACTCCACGAACAGATGGATCTGTTAATACATAGTTTAAGAAATCTTTCAATGAAAGAAATTTTGGGTTCAGGAGGAGAGGGGGGGGGAGAGAGAGAAAACTAATCACCTTTTCTGTAAATAAAAGAAGAAGAATCAAAGAGTCAATGCGATTAATAGCACAACTTATCTGTATCTCTATAACTATATTAAAGTTTAAATATATCTTTAACTCTATAAACCCTGCATTCTCTATAAAAATTGAAATGTATCTTAAAATCTAAAATCCTCCCAATTATATAACTATTGAAATCTATCTTTAAATCTATAACACTGCATTCTCTGCGACTATTGAAACCTATTTTTGACTCTATAACCCTGCATTCTCTATAACTATTGAATTCTATCTTTAACTCTATAAATCCTTTCCCTATAACTTTTGAAATCTATCAGTATCTCTATAACCTTGCATTCTTTGTGGCTACAAAATCTATCTAAAACTTTAACCCTTCATTTTTTTATGACTATTTTAAATATATCTTTAACTCTATGATCCTGCATTCTCTATGACTATCGTAATATAAATTAATCTAAACTATATAATGCTGCATACTCTTTGACTAATGCAATCTTTCTGTAAAATGGTAAGAATTTGATTACCATTATCTTATTCTTATTTTCTAATGTTCTAATGTCAGAGGTCAATTAGATATCAAAAAGGTTTACATGTTACACCATCAGTTAGCCAAGATATAGGGATTAGAAATATAGAGTTTGTGACAAGTGTTTTATCATGTTCTCAGACTATTTAAATCTATTTGTTTTCAAGAATGTTTTATCAGCTCCGCAACCAGATGAACCAAAGAAAGGCTCCACTTCTTTTGTGAAAATAGGTAAAATACAAAAAAAAATAATAGTTTTGCTTTCGTTTAAGTAATTCCAAAGTTGAGGGAAAATCTATAAAAAGAGCCGTCATTCGTTCATTTCTAAATACTGTTAGGACATATTATTGTCGATTTTCGTATAGAAATCCGCTAAGAAAGTCTATGTCACTTCACGATTTGAGTTTTAATTTACATTTTTAATTTAATTTACTTAAATTGTTGTTGGATCTATGAATTGAAAATTTGAAGTTAAGGGGGTTGACTTTTACAGGCAATGCTGGGTTGCCAACCTAGTGCTTCTAATGCAGATATTCTTTTTTGGTGGTGCCATGTCATTTGTCCTACGATTATTTGTCCTAAACATCATTTGTCCTAAACATCACTTGTCCCACAAATCATTTGTCGTACAGAGCGGGGGAAGCATCATTTGTCCTACACATCAATTGTCCTACACATCATTTGTCCTACAAATCATTTGTCCTATACATCATTTTTCCTTCACATAATTTGTCCTACACATCCTTTGTCCTACACTTCATTTGTCCTACACTTCATTTGTCCTACACATCATTGGTCCTACACATTATTTGTCCTACACAACATTTTTCCTACACATCATTTGTCCTACACATCATTTGTCCTACACATCATTTTTCCTACACATCATTTGTTCTACACATTATTTTTCCTACACATTATTTGTCCTACACATCATTTGTTCTACACATAATTTGTCCTACACATCATTTTTCCTACACATCATTTGTTCTACAAATCATTTGTCCTACACATCATTGGTCCTACAAATCATTTGTCCTACACATAATTTGTCCTTCACATAATTTGTCCTACACATCATTTGTCCTATACTTCATTTGTCCTACACATCATTGGTCCTACACACTATTTGTCCTACACAACATTTGTCCTGCACATCATTTGTCCTACACATTATTTGTCCTTCACATAATTTGTCCTACACATCATTTGTCCTACACTTCATTTGTCCTATACTTCATTTGTCCTACACATCATTGGTCCTACACATTATTTGTCCTACACAACATTTGTCCTACACATCATTTGTCTTACACATCATTTGTCATACACACCATTTGTCCTACATATCATTTGTCCTACACATCATTTGTCCTACACATCATTTGTTCTGCACATCATTTGTCCTACAATCATTTTTCCTACACATCTTTTTTCCTACACATCATTTGTCCTCAACATCATTTGTCCTCAACATCATTTGTCCTACACATCATTTATCCTACACATCATTTGTCCTACACATCATTGGTCCTACACATCATTTGTCCTACACATCATTGGTCCTACACATCATTGTCCTGCACATTATTTGTCCTACACTTAATTTTTCCTACATTAAGATTGTTAGGAAAATGTTTTAAACTCAAAAATAGACATATTTTAGTACAATTTGAGAAAAAAAAACTTTGTAAGTTTTTCAATTCCATTTTCTATTTTTATATCTATCGGAGTTTTGTGATATAAAATAAATATTTGATTTATCCATTCGATAGAGGTTCTGTCTAGTCCCAACAACATTCCGATCTTAATTTGACCGATTAAACATAATTTCTTATTTTTCTCTTTTATACTTTTACCAGGCTTTGAGGGGGCTTCTCACCCATTTTCTTTTTCATTTGTGAAAATTTTCTCTTTGAATACATTGTAAAACAAAACAAAAACCACAATGATCAAATAAAAAAGGACATTTTCAGACTCATACATTGACCCAGAACTGGAATCTGAAGACGAATACACAGTGGTGGACAACACACTTTTAACCTTTGATAAAAAGGATTTAGGTAAAAATAAACAAGAAAGTAAGTTTTTTTCAAATTTATCAGATCTAAAAATCTAAATTTTTTATCAAAATTTTAATTTAAGAAAATACAGAAACAGAAGAATATCCAAGTCTAAAAGAAGAAAAACTAGATTCTGGTAATTAAAAAAAAATTTGAATTTTTTTTGATAAATTATGCTTTACAGCATTTTATTGTTTATTTCAGATGATGAAACCCCGGTCAAATCTAAAGGTGACAAAACCGAGTCATCAGACAGTAAAAACAAACTGTCACAAACTTTATTTTCTAAACTATATATATCTTTGCAATCTGATGGTGTATGGAATAAAATGGAGAGGTGGTCGTCCCGCTCCATTATATTCTATTCTCCTCGGTGTAAACTCATAGTTTGATGATCAAAGTTCCACGACATTTGGTAACAAATATATCAGGGACATATACGAGAAAAAAACTGTGGCAAGCAATTCATTCTTTTTCTGAACAAAAAGCGAGAAAAAGAAAAAACTATCTCCAACGCCAATTTTTAAAACGCATTGCGATCGTCTTGAAAATAGTTTCTGAACAATGTTAATTCCTACGTGCATTGTGCAAGCTGCAATTATAACAAATGAAAATTGATCACATTTAAGATTTCACAGGCTCATTCAATCGTTTTTAAAACAATGCTACTTTAACAGGATATTTTCGAAAGTCTTTGTTGTATAATTTATCAACAAAAAGTATATTATGTACATGTAAAAAAAGTATATAAATTATCTCATCTCGTATATGAATATCAGAAGGATGATAAAACAATTTAAAACATTATTTTAGAGAAAGAAGATACTGACATTGAAGCAAATCCTGAAGATAAAAAAGAAGTCTCAAAAAATCGTGTGAATTCAGTATTTAGGTCAAAAAAAGGTAAATAGTTTCAGCAGGTATGAAATGAAATCAAAGTGAACATTTGGCTCCCCAATGAAACATGTGGATTTGAGAAGTTTCGATAAATAAACATCGGGGGTAAAAGAATGAATATTTAGTTAGAAATGATGAGGACAGAGCCGTTGGTACTGAAAATGATAAAGTAGATGTCAAGGAAATTGATGGAGAAAAAGTTGAAGATAATGAAAAAGATGGAGAAAAAGCTGAAGATAATGAAAAAGATGGAGGAAAAGCTGGAGAAATTGAAAAAAATGGAGAAAAAGCTGAAGATAATGAAAAAGAAGGAGAAAAAGCTGAAGATAATGAAAAAGATGAAGAAAAAGCTGAAGATAATGGAAAAGATGGAGGAAAAGCTGAAGATAATGAAAAAGATGGAGAAAAAGCTGAAAATAATCAAAAAGATGGAGAAAAAGCTGAAGATAATGAAAAAGATGGAGAAAAAGCTGAAGATAAGGAAAAAGACGGAGAAAAAGCTGAAGATAAGGAAAAAGACGGAGAAAAAGCTGAAGATAATAAAAAAGATGGAGAAAAGGCTGAAGATAAGGAAAAAGACGGAGAAAAAGCTGAAGATAAGGAAAAAGACGGAGAAAAAGCTGAAGATAATGAAAAAGACGGAGAAAAAGCTGAAGATAATAAAAAAGATGAAGAAAAAGTTAGTTATGATGAATATTATGATAACGAAAATTATGGAAAAAAAGCTGAAGCTAGTAAAAATGATAAAGATAAAGTTAAAGACGATGAAAATGAGTCTGGAAGTGGCGATATTAACGAAAAAGAAATTAGAAAAGGTAAAAATAATTGAAATTTTGAAGATTTTTCTGTTTGGATTGGTGGATTTTCAAAATCTTAACTTTTCAGGGGCAAAATTTTTTTCATTAAAGCCTAGTGTTTAATAAAATACAATAAACATTTTTCTGTTTTTACAGTCAATGTACTTATTTCCGTAGAATCCAAGAAGCATGAAGGGAAGTTTAAAGGATTTTAGGAAAAAAGAGTAGAACAAAAAATGTTTAGATGATAAGAAAGCTGAAATTGAAACAGATAAAGAAACTAAAATTAATAAAAAGAAATCTGGAAACCCCGATCAAACAAAAACAAAAGAGAAAAAAGGTATTTGATTATAAATAAAATTGAATTTTTTTTCTTTCTGCAGATACTTATTGTATTGAACTGTAGGGATTGGGTGGAGTAAGTAAACAAAGGAATTGAGTCCCAGTCACAAACTCAAATTTATCTTTGCAATTTCTGACAGTGAAAACTTTTCATATTTAGATTATTGAATCTAACAAAATCCATGGTTTGAAATTTCTCAGGTCAAATACACTGTGTTGCAAAATATTGGCATTAGAAAATCAGAGTTTGTGGCAAAGATCCAATTCCTTTGTTGTCGCCAGAAGCTCTGAAAAGGGAAAAAAAAATCTTGAATCCTTTTATTAGTTTGGTAAAGAAACTAAATAGGACTTTTAATGGATTTAACATTTAAACCCTTTGGTGTCTCCTTCGGTGTCTCCTTTGGTGTCTCCTTTGGTGTCTCCTTCGGTGTCTCCTTTGGTGTCTCCTTTAGTGTCTCCTTCGGTGTCTCCTTTGGTGTCTCCTTTGGTGTCTCCTTTGGTGTCTCCTTCGGTGTCTCCTTCGAAGTCTCCTTTAGTTTCTCCTTCGGTGTCTCCTTTGGTGTCTCCTTTAGTGTCTCCTTCGGTGTCTCCTTTGGTGTCTCCTTTGGTGTCTCCTTTGGTGTCTCCTTCGGTGTCTCCTTCGAAGTCTCCTTTAGTTTCTCCTTCGGTGTCTCCTTTGGTGTCTCCTTTGGTGTCTTTTTTGGTGTCTCCTTCGTTCTCTCCTTTTGTGTCTCCTTTGGTGTTTCCTTTAGTGTATCCCTCGGTGTCTCCTTTGGTGTCTCTTTTGGTGTCTCCTTCGGTATCTCCTTTGGTGTCTCCTTTGGTGTCTCCTTTAGTGTCTCCTTCGGTGTCTCCTTTGGTGTCTCCTTTGGTGTGTCCTTTGGTGTCTCCTTCGGTATCTCCTTTGGTGTCTCCTTTGGTGTCTCCTTTAGTGTCTCCTTCGATGTCTCCTTTGGTGTCTCCTTTGGTGTCTCCTTTAGTGTCTCCTTCGGTTTCTCCTTTGGTGTCTCCTTTGGTGTCTCCTTTAGTGTCTCCTTCGGCGTCTCCTTTGGTGTCTCCTTCAGTGTCTCCTTCGGTGTATCCTTTGGTGTCTCCTACAGTGTCTCCTTCGGTGTCTCCTTTGGTGTCTCCTACAGTGTCTCCTTCGGTGTCTCCTTTGGTGTCTCCTTCGGTGTCTCCTTCGGTGTCTCCTTCGGTGTCTCCTTTGGTGTCTCCTTTAGTGTCTCCTTCGGTGTCTCCTTTGGTGTCTCCTTTACAGTGTCTCCTTCGATGTCTCCTTTGGTGTCTCCTTCGGTGTCTCCTTCGGTGTCTCCTTCGGTGTCTCCTTTGGTGTCTCCTACAGTGTATCCTTCGGTGTCTCCTTCAGTGTCTCCTTCAGTGTCTTTTTCGGTGTCTCCTTTGGTGTCTCCTTTGGTTTCTCCTTTGGTGTCTCCTTCGGTGTCTCCTTCAGTGTCTCCTTCAGTGTCTCCTTCAGTGTCTTTTCGGTGTCTCCTTTGGTGTCTCCTTTGGTTTCTCCTTTGGTGTCTCCTTCGGTGTCTCCTTCAGTGTCTCCTTCGGTGTCTTCTTCAGTGTCTTTTTCGGTGTCTCCTTTGGTGTCTCCTTTGGTGTCTCCTTTTGGTGTCTCCTTTGGTGTCTCCTTTTGTGTCTCCTTCAGTGTCTCCTTCAGTGTCTCCTTCGGTGTCTCCTTTGGTGTCTTTTTTGGTGTCTCCTTTGGTGTCTCCTTTGGTGTCTCCTTTGGTGTCTCCTTTTGTGTCTCCTTCAGTGTCTCCTTTAGTGTATCCTTTGGTGTCTCCTTCGGTGACTCATTTGGTGTCTCCTTTGGTGTCTTATTTGGTGTCTCCTTTGGTGTCTCCTTCGGTGTCTCCTTCACTGTCTCCTTCGGTGTCTCCTTCGGTGTCTCCTTTGGTGTCTCCTTTGGTGTCTTTTTCAGTTTCTCCCTGGTGTCTCCTTCGTTGTCTCCTTCGGTGTCTCCTACGGTGTCTGCTTCGGTGTCTCCTTTGGTGTCTCCTTCGGTGTCTCCTTTGGTGTCTCCTTCGGTGTCTCCTTCAGTGTCTCCTTCGGTGTCTCCTTCGGTGTCTCCTTCGGTGTCTCCTTCGGTGTCTCCTTCGGTGTCTCCTTTGGTGTCTCCTTTGGTGTATCCTTCAGTGTCTCCTTTGGTGTCTCCTTCGGTGTCTCCATCGGTGTCTTCTTTGGTGTCTCCTTTGGTGTCGCCTTTGGTTTCTCCTTCGGTGTCTCCTTCGGTGTCTCCTTCAGTGTCTCCTTTGGTGTCTCCTTCGGTGTCTCCTTCGGTGTATCCTTCAGTGTCTCAATCAGTGTTTCCTTCGGCGTCTCCTTTTGTGTCTCCTTTGGTGTCTCCTTCGGTGTCTCCTTCTATGTCTCTGAAAAGTATGTGTTTAGGTCATTTAGACAACTAAACATCGTTGTAATATGTTAAAAAGTGCTCCAAGAAGATACAATCTCCATACTTGGCAGGGTGTAGGGGGGGGTACCTTTGCTATTTCAAATTCAGAATATTTGATCTAACAGAATTCTTAGTGATAATTTAAGGGGAAATTGAGACAAGGATATTTGTTTTTGTTTTTATTCTACTATTATTATTATTATTATTATTATTATTATTATTATTATTATTATTATTATAGATCATAAAGGCCCCTGTGTACCCGGAATTGAAGGAGGTATAAATTAATTAATTTCTGAAGTACTTAGGTTTTATTTTTATTCTTAATTTTTAATTTCTCCAGTATTAAAGATTTTCAATGGTAACCTTTTAACCTTTATCAGATCAACAATAATAAAGACAGATATCTTCGAATTTCTAAATCTTGAATTTACGTCACAATTATTATTAGAGAAATATTTGAACCATTAGCCTAGTTTCAGTTTCTTTCTTTATAAATAGCTTTGTCACGTCAAACTAAAGTAAATAACACGTGTAAATAGCTCTGAAAGTTAGTCATCAAATTTTTAGACAAACTCGACTTTTAGATGTCGCCACGCCTTGACCTTTGTAGCCATGGGCATACATACTTTGATATTCCAATGCATTGGTTTCTAGTTTAAAACAAGTAATTGGCAAAACAATGCTAAATTTATTCATGAAAGTGTGACCATCTTGGTTTGCAGTGACGAAAGATTAAAATCTCATATATTTTCAGTCAGAACTCCTCTGATTGAAAAGCTATTGAGAAGAACAATTTTTTTTAAATCTTAAATTTGTAAGCAGATCAAGTTGCTTTTCTTTTATTTATGCGTAAAAACCAAACCAGAGGAGCTCCGAGGTCACAAAATTGTTTTCAGTGATTTGTTAAATTGTGTTTCTCTACTAAAGTGACTTGGGGAATTCTACTGCAGGAAAACAGATATTATAAATTGTAAGAATTAAATTTTTCTTTAACCTTGAAAAACGACACAATCTTCCTCATCATTGATCAGATAAGGGTTTTTAAAGCTATTGTTGTAAATCAGGCCTATGCCATCTTTGCATGGAGGGTCACTTTAAGCACCCACACTCCACAGTCCACAGTCCATTTAAAGATAATTGTATTTTTGTTTGCTTTAGATATGAAAAGTAACTTCACTACTGGTGGTTGGGTAGACTCTGTTAAGCCGTGTACACTTGTTACAATAACATTGGATAATAACGAGTTTAATATACGGAGAGCAGAAGAGGGGTCTCCAGTAACAATCAATGGGTTTCCTATCACTGCTGAGGAGTTCGACCAGGTTCTGTTCAAAATAATAAACATTTTGTAAAATATAATGAACATTTTGTCCGAAATTATTTATATTAAGTTCGGAACAATGAGCATTTTCTCCGAACTTATAAATATTATGGTTCGAAATATTAAACATTTCGTTCGAAATAGTAAATATTTTGTTAAAAATAATTATCGCTTTGATGAAAAAAATGAATATTTTGTTCGATACTGAACATTTTGTTTAAATAAATGATCATTTTGTTCTGATCATAATCAATAATTTGAACATTCCTAAAGTTATGTTTTTTAATTTTGAACAAATTAATTTTTATGATTCAGGCGGTGCAAGGGAACCCTGTAACCCTGAAGAAAGATGGTTTGAAAAGTTTACTAACCGTGTATGGGTTTAATGTGATGCTGGATGGGAAATCAATGACGTCAGGAGAGAAACAAACCACAATATTTAAACCCTGGGTTTAACTTTCTTTGTTAAAATAGATAAAAATATTTTGGTAATGCTAAAAATAAATATCGTTATCGGTAAATTATACTGCACAAACTTTAAAGTTTAGCAAGGTTTGAAACATATTATACCTTTTTACAGCCAGCTGAAGGTCTCAGCGACGTTCCGTTAACGAACGGCATAAACCATTAATTTTGACATCTTTAACAAGCCATTCTTCAAAAAAATGAACGGTTTATAAAAATTAACGAACGAATGTGTTTCAAAATAACGGCGACTTTCTTTCTTTTACTGATTAAATTTACATGAACAAAAATGTATATCGTTAAGAAATTGTAACTTTTAAAAAGAACGGAAAATACCGGTAACGAACGCAACGTTCAGATCTTAATTAAAGAACGAACGGCTAAATTAAAAGGTATTATTTAACAATTTTAACTACCGTTAACAAACGGCTTGAAAAAGTCTGAACGTGCCTAGCCCTAGGACCTGAACATAAACCTTTCAAAGCTGAAAGCGTAAGAGGCAAAATACTAAAAGATTTTTGTTTTAAAGTTTAATTTGCATATCTGAATCACAGATATTCTTGTTTTTCTAACTGAAAATGGAGGTCCTGCGTTTGTATCCACAAAACTGTTAAAAATGTCGAATGTAAGCTGATTTTATACTTTTAAAAAGCTATGATTTATTTTTCGGGATTCACAGAAATAGGTATTTTCGTTTTGTTTCTATTAGTCTTTGTATTTCTATTAGTCTAACGATATATCTTTATATATTTATATACCATGGTACCTATATATCTATATATTTTAAATAACTATCTTTTTATATAATATACTAGCTGAATAGCCCTGCGTTGACCGTGCACAAAAATTTTAAAAAATAAAATAAATAAAATAAAAAAATTCAGCGCAATCGGTCCAGCCGTTTGGCCGGGTATACACAACATATATATATGAAAGTCTTGTTTTATTATATAGAATATCCTGTTATGTATATATTTTAAACCATGTACCATTTCCCCAGTGAATTCTATGGTCAGTCCTCTCCATTAGATTTGGTTACTTAACCACCCTATACCTACTTTTAATACTGCCCTCCCCCCCCACCCCCAACATCCACTTCTAAAGGAAACAAATTTAAAAAGTAACACCGGACAATGACAAAGACTAAAGATTTGTCTAAATTCACAGTTAATACAAAATTCTAAGATATTTAAAACTAAAACTTCTGCAAAAACGAGACCTCTACATATTAGATGCTTATATATAAGATGATGGAAGATGTGATAAAGGTATTCTTTTTTCAATTTTTCTATTTTTTCTTACAGTCAATTAATAAAGGAGTTGAGTCATTGCCACAAACTTAAATATTCAAACCTCTGGAACCTGATGTTGTAAACCTTTGCTATTTCAAATTCAGAATATTTGATCTAACAGAATTCTTAGTTTGAAATATCTAAGGTCTACAACATTTGGTCCCAAAGATATAGTGATTAGAAAATCAGAGTTTGTGGTAAAGACTCAATTCTTTTATTTCCATAAAGAGATATTAAGCGTAATTTCAAGTTCCCCTTTATGCAATGATGACAATAACATCGAATGAAGGAAAGAGAAGTTTTAGCCTTCTTAAGAGAATACTTCATTACACAAGATGTACTATGACGGAGAGCAGACTTTGCACTTATGGCTCACTACTGAGAAAATGATTGAAATGTTGTGCAAGCAAATCCAAGAAAATTGTAGCTTAAAAGATTTGGTGAACATGTAGATGGAGTAAATTCTATCTAAAAATTTCAGAAGAAATTTCGTTTATTGGTGAAAATATAATATTTTAATGATGCTGTGATTATTGATTTAGTTATCTGTGATGGAGTTAAGTGATAAATTTATAAATTTATAAAGGTAAAAAGTTAAAGTTAGTTTTTCGAGCAATGGAATAATTTTTAGACACTATAAGGTTGGTAGCACCCCAAAAAATACTTTTTTTATGTATTTTTATGGTGTTAATTGACTTTTTGAACAAAACAATTCCCAAAACAATTCCAGGGGGGCAAAAAAAGCCAGGGGGGGGAAAAAAATTTGTTCGCGATCCGCGCGAAATCTTTCCCACCACTGGCTAAATTCCTGTATAGGCGCCTGCATTTTACCATGAATATTTTCCATTGAATGCAATCACCCCGATTCAAAGTTTTTTTGATTTTTAAGTTTTTAACCAGATGGTAGGGATCACGGCGTTTGAAAGACTGGATGGTGTTTTACACGAATCTAAAATAGCAAATAACTTATTTATTATTTAAAAATAGAGATCTAAAAGTTACATTTGAAAACAAATGTGAAAGTATGTTTCACATATTTAGATTTATCAAAAACCAAAAATTGTATTCGTTAAATTCGGTCACAAGTCACAAATATTAATCACCATGCAGTCCCAAATAATACTCATCAGTCCTAAATAATAATCATCAGTCCTAAATAATAATCATCAGGCCCAAATAGTAATCACCAGTCCCAAAAAAAAGTCACCAGTCCCATATTATAGTTACCATTCGTAATGATCTTTTGCCATTCATTTAAAAATGTATTTTTGTGTTGGTTCAAATGTAGATTTTGTTTTCATATTTTACAAATATATTTCGGTCCAAATTGATCCTCTTTAGCTCTGAGGATATGTTTCTGCCATGAAGATTAAAAACAATTTACTCATACTTTCAGTTTATATATGGTTAGTTGGCTGAAGTGCCCGGCGTTGCCTGTAGAATTTTAATAAAGAATTGGAAAATTAAAAAATTTATAATTAATAATAATAATTCAATAATAATAATAATAATAACAATAATAATATTAACATTAATAATAATGATAATAATAATTATAATAATAATAATAACAATAATAAATGAAATTTAAGCCCTTTCTATGCCGAACTCAAGCATTATAGTTTATATAACAGTATTTAAATCAGTTCAAATATTTAGTTACCTGTGCTAATTAAATATCACTTAAATATATTTACATATATTATCTTTAACTACTGTGAAATACTAGTTCTCATTTTACACAAATTTTAAAAATTGAAGAATGAAGGTACATACTATAAAAGTGATTTGAAAATGTCTTAAAATAATAGAATGTGTTGCCTAAACCCCCCCCCCCCATTTAATTTTTATATTTTACAAACTTTAACTAAATGGGGTTAGCTTTAAAAAGCAAATATTTTTATCAGATTTTTGAAATTTCTTTAACTCTTTTTCTTCTTTAAATCTTTCAGAATTAAATCAATTAAAAAACGTCTCGGTAGCAGCAGCGCTCGGACCCCAAGTTGTGCAAGGCATGGCAAACAGCTGATTATGTTATCATTATTTTATTTCAGAAGTACTAAAATGTGTGTCCAGTGGACCTTGGGAATATTTTTTTTCATTTTGCTAACTAAGGAAAGATTTAAAAATGTTTTTAAAAAGCTCAAATACATAATTACGAAAAATGCAATGAATTAATAATCATTTTGTGTATTACATATGGTTTGGTATTTTTGGGATACACAGTCGAAACTTAAGGTTCTGCAAGAAAAATATTTATTTTAAAAACTTTTTTTAAATAAAAAATACAAATGTTATTTATGCTTTTAAACTATCTTAATCAGCGAGTACCTTGTAAAACCTATCTAATCAAGTTAGACAAAGGTAAACAGAGAATTATTCTATTGAATTAAGGGATATTCGCGGCACTCTTTCTGTATTCAGGACACAAACCTATAAACATTGCAACTCCTGAGGCCGAGGGTGCAGACTACCAAGACCTAGACCACCAATACAATTTACATGAGATATCAGGTTACAATTATTGCAATATTCTTCCAAGAAAAGAACTGTTTTTTAGTTTTTTTGTTTTTTTAAACTCACTAATTGTTTGAAGAAAGCCGATGTTGTATTTTGGAAAAGATCACTATTTTGTACATGGAAAACTGTCATTTCGAATAAAAAAACCCCCATTTTGTATCAGGCAAACCGCTGTTGTCTATCAGGAAAACTGCAATTTTCTGAAATTATATTAGGAACACAACCATTTTATAAAAGGAAAACCTCCATTTTGTATCTGGAAATCAAGCATTCTATTCCAAAAGGAAAACGCATAAATATTTTAAGGAAATCTACTATTTTGTAACTAGGAAACCGCCATAATATTTATTTATAATGGGGAGAGGGGGGGGATTTGCTTTTATGAGATACAATTTCAAATTCTCATAAAAAATTGTACAGGGTTATTAGCATCTTCAATCAGAATTGTAACATACCGTTAGTGAATGTTCTATGACACTTCACCAAAAGGATTACTGTAAAATGTAAAAAAAACAGTAACAAATATCTTGGATTTAATATCTTATATTTTAGCACTACTTGGAAATCAACAACCTTTTGGAAAACTGAACAATAAACCAGGGGTGTATATTTTAACATTTACCCCTTCAGATCTGGAAAGAAATAAAAAATTGGACATAAAGTTTTATCATCCCTCTACATACTTCTAGCCCAAGAATGATTTTATTTTCTCCTAAAAATGATAAATTTTCACTAATTCAGCAAGTTACTGGAAAAAAAAAATTCGCTCCTCCAAACCATACTTGACTTTTGGGGAAAAAATTATTTTCAAATGGGGGAGATGATTTTTCAAGTAAATATACACCCCTGTAATAAAGAAGAAGAAACCACTGCTGAACCTGCACAAAGTAATCATTTTTATAATTAAAGAGACTGAGTATAAAATTATAAGAGACTCTCCATTTACCTATTGGCATTACTTGAATTTAACAAAATTTGTTGGGGCACCTAAACCCATCTTAACTTAATGTAGAGTACAAGTCTTCTAATAATGATGAATGATAAATTTCAGTTTTAAAAATCTAAATAATAATTCTCCAAAATTAAACTCGGCTCCAGTGACCCAAAATATTATGTTAGATGAAAAGGAACTGAGGTTTTGCTACAAACTCAAATTTCTTATGACTTTATCGATGTATAGTAATCAGATGATGTAAACTTTTAATACTTAAAAAGGAATTGAGTCTTTGCAAAAATTATGAATTCATAGCACTATATCTTGGCAACCCAATCTTGGAGATCTTTGATATTTCAAACTTTGAATTATGTTACATTGATTAAAAGTTTAAACCATCAGGTTGTAAACATATAGGGATTAAAAAATCAGAGTTTATAGCAAAGACTCAGTTCAGTTCATTTTTATTGTTTGATCTAACAAAATAATTTGAATTATCAAATTTTGGGTTGCAAAGATGTGGGGTTAAGAAAATCAGAGCATATCTGATATAGTGATGGACGATTTACAATGGTACCAAACCTTTTCATGATCACTGGAGTTGAAGATATTGTCATTCTCACAATTATCTACATTGTTTTTACTGTAGAAATCTGGAGAAACCACAAAAAAAATTTTATTTTTAAAATTACATTATGGCTATCTTATTCAATATTCACTCTTGATCATATCAATCTTTTAAGGGCATGGTTTCAAAATGTACATGCCACTCATGAGGTTTACTTGAAAATATATCTATAGTCCCGCTAAATTCTACAATTTTTTTCTTTTTTCCAAAAAGTTTAAATTTCTAATTTAAAAATATTTTAGATTCAAACACCTGCAAACCTGGAGTAATGAGTACGGGTAACACAAAATTATTTTCTGCATTAAACTTTAAATTTTGAATTAAGATCATTTATAAAAATTGATTGGATGAATAGGAATTTATTGGTATGTTTATCAAACCATATAACTTTAAAAACTGATAAAAAATCCCCTGTTTTTTAATCTCATACAGCATCCTCTCCATTTTGTATTATAATGTTCCCAATTCCCAAACTACAAAAAAAAATGGAAATTACAAAAGTGAATTTTATACTTAATTTTAGAAATGAGTGATGATTTGAAAACTGCAGATTGGATTAAAAATGTTAAACCCTGCACTTTAGGTAGAATATAAGAGGAAAATAATACAATTAAATGATAAAATAGATCTAATTTAGTTTGATTAGCCAGGATTTTGCACAAATATATAGGCGTAGAACTTGAGCAAAATTTCTGTCTCTTATAGTATGCATGACAGCCGCCATTTATATTTAGATTTAATACTCAATAAACAAGCATTAAGTAAATACTTTTAACTTTTAAAAAATAGCATTTCTGTCTTAAGTTTGTTTTTATTTTAATTTATCTTAGTTTTTGTTAAAACATTGAACTAAAAACTTTAAACACATTGAAGAGAGATAACAATTGTAAATAACCACATTTTATTAATAGGACAAGACAGCCACAGATCACATGGATCGGACAAGATTACCAAAGATTACACGGATAGAACAAGATAACCAATGATTACACAGATAGGACAAGATAACCAAAGATTACACAGATAGGGCTAGATAACCACAGAATACATGGATAGGACAAGATAACCACTAATTAAGTAGACTGAACATTTTTATGGGTACTCTCCTTTTTACACACAGAATTGATTTGCATAGAAAGTTATTTCAAATTAGATAGTACTTCAACAACTGTAAGATTTATCTTGTATTTTCCTAGTGGATAGAATCCTGGATTTTGAATTCTTCACAATACGTAAAGCAGAAGAAGGAAGCCCTGTCACAATAAATGGGTTCCCGGTCACTACAGAGGAGTATCAGAAGGCACTGGACGGGCACAAAGTGGGGCTTAAAAATCCCGAGGGGAAGGAGGCCATCCTCTCAGCTATAGGAAAAAACGTTCAGCTTGATGGAAAATCCTTGACATCCGGGAATAAATTAATTGTTAACATTAAGACATTTATTTAAATATTAATAAAAAGATTATTTTTATATTTTATTTAAATAATTGTTTCTGTTAGTACTCAAAAATAGGCCAAGTAATAAAGTAAACAAATTAATAAAGAGACATTGCAAGGAAAAGAGTGGTAGGCATTATTAGGTAAAGATTATCTAGAATCCATAGGAAATACAAAGGGGGGAGGGGAGGGGATAGGCTGTTGAGTTGGGGTGGGAGGAGTTGGAGACTGAAATGTTCAAGATTAAACATTTTGTTTGTAAAGTTAGAAGTTTAAATTGAGTAAATAAATAAATAGAAAATTCACTTTCAAACACTTTAGGACATCTTACACAGAATTCCTCTTTGTACATTTCTAATCTGTCAATCTTAAGATAAAAAATTTTTCTCCATTATCATGCACATTATCCTTGTAGTCTGATCCTTAATTTTCCTCTTCCCCCAGGTTGGTTTTATTAATTCATGGTTAAACGGTGAGATTTCAGATACGACTGTACGAAATATACACAGTCAGTTTCTTTATATTCATGATTCCCTAAACTTTAGACATTTTTTATCAAATCATTTAATAATCAATTAAAAGACTATAATTCAAGAAAGAAGGCCTAATTTAACCTTGGGACCTTCCTATTTAAAGAGTTTCAAGTCGTCTTTACATTATCCTCTTTAGTGGGTAACCGTGTACCATGTACTGTCTGACTTTAACGTACCATTCACCCCTAGTATTTAAACAATGCACAAACACAATGTTTCATTATTTATTTTATTTATCATTATTATTATCATTATTATTATTTATTGTTATTTTTACTTACATTCTTTAACTTTTTAACCTCATGATTTCATCTCCTTTTCTTTTCTTTTTATTCTTTAATCTTGTCCTTCTTCTTAAGTTCATTTCCTCTTATTTTACTTTTTTTTAAATGCTTGTTCATCTCAATTTCATCTCTTTTTCTTTTGTTTTTATTCTTTTAACTTTTTCTCATCTCAATTTTAACTTCTTTCTTTTTCCTTGTATTCATAAAATGTATTGTAAATCTACCTATTTAAGATTATTTTCTTTTCAATAACTTTATTTACAAATAATAAATTTACAATATTATTTTAGAAATTTTCTTTTTCCACAAACATTTGATATATCACTTTTAAAGATATGTATTGAGCAAGGATGCATGATTTTTCCTTGTATTTATTTACTAAAATAAAACTATAGAGTTTCACGAAATTTGTCATGATGATTTTTAAGAAAATTTAGTTCTTTTGATGATGAAACCAAATTTAGAGAATTTTCACAATTGATGAAATGTATGGATTGGAGAACAGTCAATAAAAAAATGTAAATTTGCAAAATGTATCTGCTTGTATTAAATTATAAAACACTAGGCTTTTAGGACGCTTTACGCCCATCTTCTATTTAAATTGTGAACATGTTCTTTTTGTTTACATTTTAAAACAAAGAAGAAAAAAATTTTGCAGATTTTTAAAAAAAAATTCTCTGATTTTCAAGAATTTAAATGTTTTAACAAAATTAAAAACCTTTAAAACACATTTTTTTAATTTTTTATCATTCATAAACCTTCCCTGTGGTTCACTTGAGGCCCACAAAAAATTTGGGCCCGATCAATTCAGCCGTTTTAACGTTTATTGGATACAAACTAACAGACAGACAGAATTTATATAGAAATTTTGTGTGTGTTTTTTATTTTATTATTTTGAACTGCATACCCAAGGTTTTAATTTAACCCAAATCAAATCCTTCCTTAATAACCTTTAATTTCAAATTGGTGGTTCAAATTTGAGCCGGCAGTAGGTGGTTTTTGTTAAGATTTTGGTTAAAAGTAAAATTCAAAAATAAATGTTAAAACTTTTTACAATGGATATTTCAAATGAATGCAGATTGCAAATATCTCTGTGTTTTTTTTGCTTTAATTTTTGACAAAATCACCTTAACTTGTGACTTAAATCAAAGGTTTGTTTTGTCATTTTGTTTTTTGAACCATATGGTAGGGAAACAGGATGTTCAAAAGGCTAGAAGCCTAGACCATGTTATTAACAAATCTAAAATAGAAAATAACTTATTCATTATTCAAAATTTTAAGTTTAAAATTTAAAAGTTACACTTGAAAAAAAAAGATATAAAAATATGTTTCGCACATTTAAACTGATCATAAACCAGAAATTCTATTCTTTAAATTTGGTCACCAATCCCAAATAATAATCATTATGGTCCCATATAAATGTATAATAATCAGATATCATTCATCATAACTGGCTGATCTTGTTACATTAATTTAAAGGTGTATTGTTGAATATTCATGTTGGTTCAAATCAGAAAAGGTAAATAAATGCAGATGTTTTTTTCATATTTTAAAAATATTTTTCGGTCCAGATTGACCTTCTTCAGTTCTGAGGATTTGTTTATTCCATGAAGATTAAGAACAATTTACTCATATTTTCAATTCATATATTGTTAGTTAGCTAAAGTTGTCTGTGGAATTTATTAAAACTTTGGAAAATTTAAAATTTATAATAATAAAAATAATAATAACAAAAATAAAATAATAACAAACATAATAAATGAAATCAAAGCCTTTTCTATGCCAAACTAAAGCATTTTAGTTTATATAACAGTATTTAAATCACTTCAAATGATTAGTTACCTGCACCAAGGACCTTTACTAATTAAATATTACTTAAATAGTTTTACACATCAAAGCATGAATCTTAACTTCAAACATTATTTTCAACTACTGTGAAATACTAGTAAATTCATTTCTTCAAATTTTAAAGAGTGAATGTAAACAATAAAAGTGAACTAAAATTGCTTAAAAATAATACAATATGTTGCCCCCCCCTTGTAAATTTTTCATATCTTACAACCTTTTACTAAAAATTTGGGCAACTTAAAAAAGCTTAAATAGTTACCAAATTTAACTCTGTTATTTTCTTCAAATCTTTTTGAACTCAATCAATTACAGCAATGCTCTGCCCCCATAATTTTTCTAAATCCTCTTCATGACTGGTTAAAAACTTTTTTCTCTGCTTTTTTCAGAAGTACTAAAATGTGTGTCCAGTGGACCTTGGGAATATTTTCTTTTATTTTTCTAACTCAGGAAAGATTAAAAAATGCTTATAAATAGCTCAAATACATAAACAAAATGCAACAAATTAGCCTGATATTGCATTAATGTTATACATACCATTTAATTCTAGTAATGGTTTGGTATTTTTGGGATACACATTCGAAACTATATAAGGTTCTTCAAGAAAAAAAGTTATTTTAAAATTTTTTTACATAAAGAATTATAAAAAGGTTATTTAATTTATGCTTTTGAAATATCTTGCTCAGCGAGTACCTTGTAAAACCTATCTTGTAAAGTTAGACAACGGTAAATAGAGAATTATTCTATTGAATTCAGGGATATTCGAGCCACTCTTTCTGTATTCAGGACACAAACCTATAAACATTGCAACTCCTGAGGGTTCAAACAACCAAGACTTACAGGGTGCGTAGAAAAATTTCAACTTTAAAATAAAATTTACAGATAATTATCATCTCCAATACAAGAATTGTAGCATTCTGTGTTGAATGTTTTATGACACTTCACCAGGTTACGGTAAAATGTAAAAAAACAGTAACAAACATCTTGGATTTAATATCTTATATTTTAGCAATACTTGGAAATCAACAACCTTTTGGAAAACTGAACAATAAACCAGGGGTGTACATTTTAACATTTGCAACCCTTCAGATCTGGAGAGAAATAAAAAAATTGGACATAAAGTTTTATCATCCCTCTACATACTTCTAGCCCAAGAATGATTTTATTTTTCCCTAAAAAATAAATTTTCACTCATTCAGCGAGTAACTGGAAAAAAAAATTCGCTCCTCCAAACCATACCTGACTTTTGGGGAAAAAATTATTTTCAAATGGGGGAGATGATTTTTCAAGTAAATATACACCCCTACAAAAAAGAAGAAGAAACCACCGCTGAACCTGCACAAAGTAATCATTTTTATAATTAAAGAGACTGTGTATGAAATTATAAGAGATTCTCCATTTAACTATTGGCATTACTTGAATTTAACAAAATTTTAACTTAATCAAGTCTTCAAATGATGATGAATGATAAATTTCAAATTTAAAAATCTGAAGAATAATGAAATTTGGTTTCAGTAACCCAACAAATTATGTTAGATGAAAAGGAACTGAGGTTTTGCTACAAACTCAAATTTCTTATGACTTTATTCTACCTACCTACCTATCTATCCTGTAAAAAGTGTAAGTCTATGTGTTGGCAGGGTTAGTGTATATATGTCCACCCTGGGAACAATAAAACACTTGGAATCTAATAGAACTTTTATACAAACATTTGTTTCCAACTTAAACCTCAAATCTTAAATTCTACCCTCTCTCTCTCTCTCTCTCTCAACTCTCTACACCACAAACTAGCAATAAAACTACTTTAAGCAATGAGAGAAGTGGAAATAAACTTAGAATTATGGTCTTTTATGTATTCGAAGAATTTAGGCCGCTTCGCGCAACTTTTTGCATAAATAATTTTATCTTTAATTTGTTACTTTCAAAGTCGCCAAGCTTCATCACATGCAATAAACAAAAAAATGTTCGGATTTTTTTGTTTAGATTCGTTTTCCACAATTTTTCAATGTTGACTGCACCATATATACAGTTCCTGGAGTCGCCACACAAAAAATGGTCCCGATCGGTTTAGATTTACAAAAATGAGATTTCTGATATATAAAATCCTGAAAGATAAGCTCTATAGAAAGGACCATTTTTCAGCAGCGCTTGGTCCCTTTAATTGGAAGTATAGCAGTAGAACTAGGCCTCTGTGCTCCTGCACTCAGCCTCAATTACCAGCCCATAGTGCCACAGAAGACCTGATTTTTTCTGGATTTTGATCATTCAGCTAGAGAGCTAGAGATTAACTTTTCTAAAGTTCTTATTTTCTTTTCCGCATTATTTTAGAAGTTTGTCGTTGGTTCTCNCCCCCACCTAACCCATTTATCATCTACATGGTTACTCACAAAGGATTTGACTAGAAAGACACTTGAAACTCTTCAAAGATGATGAAGGTTTAAATTAAGTCTTCTGCCTTGAATGTGGTCTTTAAATGACTTATTAAATTATTTGCGTAGAAAGACGGAAGTGCTTCTGTTGCAGGAATCATAAACACAAGGAAACAGACATTACAATGCTGTAGAGTGTAGAGTCGTCACTGAAGTCTTATCCTTTGTGGATAACCCTATCTATCTGAACAATAGTGCGACACCAAATGTTTATTTTTCAAGGATAAAAGAAACAAATATTTATTTTCTAGATATTGTCAATAATCCTTTAGTATATAGGGTGATACAGTTTCCTGTAGTTTACACTTTTTAGATATTTAGACACACACAATAAGACTTTAGACCACCTAATAAGAATATTGTCTATCGTAAAACTTGTTTTTAAAGGGCAAATTAACCCTATTCCTGCTGGGGGGGGGTCAATTTGACCCCCCCCCCTTGTAGTTTTTTATACATAACTCAAAAAGTATTGGTCTGAGGCTGTTGAAATTTTCTGACTTTTCTTACATACCCAAAGCCCTCCCTTTAGGCCTAAAACCGGGCTTTAATACTAACTGCCTGAGTCCTCAGGCACACTGCCTGAATGACTGCTTTTTCCTGTAACAAACTAAATCTTATTTTTGACCCACTTCCACTTGTCAGATTTTGATAAAATTTAGCTTTTTGGAAAGCCTTTGACATCAGAAAACGAATTGCACAAGTTTTGCGAAAAAAAATTGCAAATTTTTTGCAAACAACCTGTCAAAGGAAATTTGCACATTTTTAGTTTTTCTTGTTTAAAAATCGGGTTATTTAAAATTTTGCAAAAATTTTTGCATATTTGAAATGGCATGGTGAAGGGCTTTTCAAAAATGTATAATTTTTCATTTTTTTGAAAAAATTTTTTTTTGCAAGCATTTTTACTATATAGCTGGATTTTGCGATAACAAATTCAATTTTTGCAAATTTGCAAATATTTTTTTGCAGATTATAAAAGTAGAGGACAAGGGCTTTCCAATGATGTATCATTTGTCATATTTGGACATAAAACATGGGATTTAGAGGGGGGGGTCAAATTGACCCCCCCCCAGCGTATCCTGGTTTTCAAGTACCCCAGCGGGGATAGGGTTNATGGCTCAGCTACATTTTGCCTAGTCACAATTTGCCTAGTCACATTTTGCCTAGTCACAACTTGCCTAGTCACAGTTTGCCTAGGTAACAGTTTGCCTAGGTAACATTTTGCCTAATAACATTTTGCCTAGGGTAACATTTTGCCTAGAGTAACAATAGAGCGAATTTTTTGCCTAGTCAATAATTTTTTCACAGAGAAATTTTCAACAATCCGAGAATTTTGTTCAAAAATCTGCAAATTTTTTGGCAAAAATTTCGCAAATTTTTAAAAATAGTTCAATTTTCTATAAACCAATCAGATCGAAAGACACATTGAAAATGGCTCCCATGATAACTGCAGGGCTTACCATTCGGGGTAAGCCCAACTACAGGGAAAAGAATAACTTCTCCTATGTTTTCGATGGGAAGAGGGCAGAGACCAAGAAATGGCGCTGTTCTTACACTGCAACCCTAACAACGAGGATATCTACTGGAAACCTGGTAGGGGATGTACTCCCAACCCATGGCCATACCAACAAGCTGCTGAAGACTAATGCTAAGACCACAGAAAAGGCTGTGATTGAGAAATAAGATAAATAATGATACCTATCTATACTCCTTGTTGTAAACTGAAATTAAAAAATATGTATATATCTGATATATAACCATATTTCATCTGTTGTTGACTATTAAAAATGTTAAAATTGCTGGACAAGATACAATTCAATTGTTCTATAACATTTAATTCAGTAAAATTTAACTGATTAAGCCTAGAAAAATTGTTTAATTTTTGACAAAATTTGTTTTAAAAAAACGCAAAAGTCAAAAAACATGCTCTAGTGTTACCTAGGCAAAATGTTACCCGAGGCAAAATGTTACTAGGCAAACTTGAACTAGGCAAAAAGTTACCTAGGCAAAATGTTACCTAGGCAAGAGTGAACTAGGCAAGTTGTGACTAGGCAAAATGTGACCAGGCAAATTGTGACTAGGCAAAATGTAGCTGAGCATCAATCATTACCATATCCAATAACAAATCAAACCAAATCAAAATCCATACTTCAAATTCAAGCTAGATGGCTATACTATAGTCAAAAACTAATCTGTAGGCATTTTTGGGAAGGTAATTTTCACAATAAACCCAATTTGCTTTTAGTTTAAAGTACTTTATTTAGTAACAATACATAAACATACCTCTAATGAATTCTTTAACATAGTCAATTTAATATTTTAATGATCTCATACCGCCCTCCACCCCCAGGTTATAAAATGTCTTGAATTTAAAGATTACACCAGGTTGATGAAAAAAGAAAAGAAAATACCTATTTAAAAAAGTTTTCAAGAAAAGTGTATAACCATTTTATTTGGATTGTTATTTGTGTTCATATACTTTATTTTCTTCTCTTCTTAATGATATTTTCTTGATATTTTCTCCACATAAAGTTAATCTAACCCCCCCCCCCCCTCCCCCTACACCCTGGGGACTCGTACTCATTACAACTTCTCTTATTGTAGAATAATACAATATATTTTACACAGGGTCTTCAAACAAAAACATAATATTTATGGCAAAAGGTTCAAATGTGTGTTTTTATTTTTTATAAATTTCTAATTTCTTGCGCTGACCCTTTTTATTTCATTTATTACGCAATCAACATAGATCAAGGCTATTACGAAAAGTTGCATCAGAGTCTAGTTTGAAGTGTCGCAACGCCTACACCTTATATTAAAAACCAAGATACGCTGGTGGCCGGGGGAGGGTCAATTTGACGGGCCCTCTGAATACCATGTTTGATGTACACATATGACAAATGATACATCACTTAAAAGCTCTTATGTTATGCTTAACTTTTAGTATTTGCAAATAAATTTGCAAATTTACAAAAAAAAATGAATTTTTTTCAAAATCCAGGTATATAGTAAAATTGTTTGCAAAAAATTATATAATAAACATTTTTAATTGACCATGCCATTTCAAATGTGCAAAAAATTAGCAAAACTTTAAACAACATTATGTGTAATTAAGAAAAACTATAAGTTTGCAAATTTTCATTTGAGGGTTGTACATTGTATACAAAAAATTTGCAAAAATTTCTTTGAGAAACTTGTGCAATCCGTTTCCTGAACTGAAAGTGGGTCAAAACAAAGATTTACTTTGCTTTACAAAAAGTAGTCATTCAGGCAGTGTGCCTGAGGACTCAGACAATTAGTGTAAAAGCCCGGTTTTAAACCTAAAGGGAGAGCTTTGGGTATTTAGGAAAAGTCAGAAGATTTCAACAACCTCAGTCAAATACTTTTTGAGTTATGTAAAAAAACACAGGGTGGGTCAAATTGACCCCCCCCCCCCCTAGCAGGATTAGGGTCAAGTACTTGCTTTATGATTTTTTTAAAGAAGTAATTGGAACATCTCTCATTGTTTTTTTATACGCAAGATTGAATCACTTTGATTTCTTATAATCAATAACAATTCATATCGCAAAAACTTCATGGAGCTTTTTTCAAAAGTTTTGATTTTTAGAAAAATACTGAAAACAACAGGACAAGCACATTGTATGATTATTCCAATTTTCTAATCCAATTATATCTTTACATCGAAGTCCTTTGATATTATTCTAAAATCCAAATTGAAACATTCAATGATTTGCATCCTGTTTGAAACGGCATATTTTTGATCTGATTTTGATCTCTTTTTCAAAACCCGCCAAAAATAACAAAAGATATCGTTTATACCTAAATATTTCAAATACATATCCCCACAAAAAAGTATAAAATAGCCTAAACGAAAAATCTAGATTTATTTAAAATTTGTTTTAAAATTAAGACTTGTGTTGAACTTTTAACAAGGACCTCTAGTTCACCGTGCCCTGGACCTCTAGTTCACCGTGCCCTGGACCTCTAGTTCACCGTGCCCTGGAACTCTAGTTCACCGTGCCCTGCAAGTAAGAAAGTTATCAGATACTTTACGACGTTTGAATGTGATCTGTACCCGGATACCTTTCAGACCAATTGATGTCAATCAGAGATCGTTGTTGTAGTGTAAGTGTTGAAAGTAAATTAACTTCGTTTTCACTGTCACTTAAACCTGATTCATCAGAGTGTGTTTTAGACCCTTTAAAACAGATTAATCCAAAGGAAGATTGAGAATTGAATATATATGAAGGGAGTATTTTTCTGGCTTTGATTTACATTTGAGAACCATAATCAACCGTGGTCCTATGTCATAGACTTTGGAATAAAGGAATTGAGTCTTTGCCACAATATAGGGAGATATACTCATTTTGTATCCCCCTATATCTTTGATATTTCAAACTATTGATCTAACTAAATCAATAGTTTGAAATATCACCGACATCGGGTTGCAAAGATGTAAGTATTAGAAACTCTGAGTTTCCTTTAACCCAGATTTTCTTAATTTTCATTTCTTGCTTTACAACTTTGTTTCCAAAGTTAAAGCGCATCAAACTGTCCATGCGCAAACACACGTCTTGAAGGCTTGAAGCTTGTCTAATCATGGTTTGAAATATTTTGATTATTTTCGACCATTTATATATTTTCAAATATTCGTTTTTCCTTCTTAGCTCCAGTGAACCACAATTTAAAGGGCATAAAATCATATAAGACGAGCTTTTCTTGACGAAGATATTAGATAATAAGACAATTTTGATTTTTCAAATAAATATAAATTTCTACAAATGCAATATCTCCGTCAATTTTCGATATTAGATGCTTAAGCTGATGGAATAAGTACAAAAATTGTTTTCTTGAAACAATGCCGCATGGATCGAAGACTGAATTCCCATGTTTATTGGGACACCCTGTAAATTCTTGAAAGTGATCCGATTTCTGCTTGGTTTTTGCATCAGCATATAAACTCAATTTTTTTCTTAAATTTAAGGATTTTAATGTTTGATATAATTCCAGACCACAGATTACACAGACTGCTTATCTCCTTTCACAGGGTGGTCTATATAGGCCTATTGTCGACCCAGCACGACAGGCTACGTTTTTACTGCAGGTTTTCCGACTGCCATCTCACGGCCACTTGTTGCATATAATACCCATTCAAGGGATAAGTTTTACAACTTTTAAAGATAATACTCCAATTTTAAATATGAAACATAACATTTATGAATTTAGTCTATGTTTGAAGATTTTGTGTATCGTATCCAAAAGATCCTTAAATATTCCTGAATACAGATGTCTGCTGATTGGTCGTGTACAGTACTTGTACACAATAGAACATGCTGTGAAAAATATCGCATATTATAGGTTTCAATCGATCTTTGTTACTCTATTATCTCTGTTCTAAACTCCAAATCTGTGATAAGGAATAACTAGTTCAATGTTTGTTTATCAAGAAGGACAAATATAAACCAGTTTTCAAAAACAAACAAACAAACAAATTAATGTTGTAGACAATATTCTACTAGGTTTAATTTATTCATTTCAATCTTGAGCATGGTATATATACTGAAGGTAAGGGAATAAATCTTGAGTAAGGCATATATACTGAAGGTAAGGGGATAAATCTTGAGTAAGGTATATATACCGAAGGTAAGGGAAGAAATCTTGATCAATGTATATATACTGAAGGTAAAGGGTTACATCTTGAGTAAGGTATATATACTGAATTGGTAAGGGAATAAATCTTAAGAGCAAGGTATATACTGAAGGTAAGAGGATAAATCTTGAACAATATATCTATACTGAAGGTTAGGGGACAAGTATTCATCAAGGTATATATACTGAAGGTAAGGGGATAAGTCTTGAGCAAGGTATATATACTGAAGGTAAGGGGATAAATCTTGACATTTTACATCACAATATACTCTTACAAAATATTTTAGCCTTTTTATACTTTATTTTTAAGCAATATTGTCTACTCTAGACTATTTCAATCTTCATACGATTGCAAAATACTTTTTTATTTTCAAATTCACAATTTTTTGTTTGACAAGGCCATGCTTTCATTGTGAATCTATTTAAGAAAGGGTTTAGGTAAAAAAAACCTGGAAATAAAAACGTTGGTAAAAAAGTTCCAATTTTCTGAAGTCCTAGATCAAAATGTCACTGAAAATAAAGTCCTGAGTTTTAGATTCCTAGGACTTTTTTTCCTAAAATAAAGTCTCAAGAAATAAGATCACTGGAATTAAAGTCACAAATAAAAAAAGAGTTCTAAGTCTCGGGAAAAAGAGGTAAAGTCATTTTCATAAAAAGGACTTTTCTTCTATGCATTTGTATATTTAATATAGCCAGGCTCCGGTAATGAACAGTTAACATAGCATAGACTCTAGAAGCAGCTCTGGTAATGAACAGCTAACATAGCAAAGACTCTAGGAGCAGCTGGAGTAGCAGCTAAGATTGCAGTGTAAGAGATACTGAACTGGAGCACCTAAACGGGATATCGAGTTGGAGAAGCTGTCTAGATAGAAACGTAACTGGAGCAGCTAAAACAAGATATTGAGATTGAGGAAGCTGATAAGACTGACACGAAACTGAAACAGTTAATCAAAGAGTTCACTGAAAGAGAGGAGTTGAAGTCGAAGATTGCATATCGGAAGTATATCATACTAGACAGAGGATTGCAACAATGGAGGAACAGCTCCGAACTTATCTTCTATGGTTTGTCATGCTTCCATGGGGATTTATGAAAACCACAGCCTGGATTGGCGGAAACCTGGCGGAAACCTTAGAAGAGCTAAATATACTCAAGAATCTTATAGGCGGACTGAGAGCTAACGTACTGCAACAAGCAGAAGGTGGGCCTCTACAAATACATAGGAAACTGGGGGATTAAATTAGAAGACTAGAAATTCAAGGCGCTTCTCGCCCTTCTTTCTAGCCTTAGAGGGCGCTTCGCGCCCATCTTATAAATTAGTTGTGAACATGTTCTCTTTGTGTACATCGTAAAACAAAACAAAAATAATTAAAACCGCAAAACTTACACTATAAAATTATCACAAACCTCTTTTCGGAACTCCAAGGGCAACATCAAAAGGGAGGGTTTGAAAACACACTCCCTTTACTTGCAATCTATAAAAGACAAAAATAGGCCAATCGTGATTTTAAAATAATTGATTTTCCCATTTCAAGAATATGCTCTAAAGAAAAAAAATACATTGAACAGGTGAAGATATATTTGGTAGTATTCGTGCAAATTAAATTATATGATTCTAAATTATTTTCCACAATTTAGAACACTTGTGATAAAAATCTTTATCACGACAGCGAATTTCGTAGCACGGACAAACAGTAACAATTTCATCGTTTCAAGAACTTATTATTTTTCTACTGATATATGTTCATTATCTACCCCTCCCATCTTTAAACTTTACTTCAGGTCAAAGTTTCCCCCTTTCAATCCTTCTAGTTCCTTTAGTTCAAATTCTGGTACACCTTCAACATGTGAACTAACCATTTAGTTCAAATTCTGGTACACCTTCAACATGTGAACTAACCATGCTGCACTCTTGCAAAGCTGCAATGAGAGTTACTAAAATTTACGTCCCTGTCAGCCATATCAATATTATTTTAAGAGATCTGAAACAATAAGTAATAATTAATTCGAAAAACTGAGACTGCTCTGAGTATTGCTTTATACACGTATATAACTGATTTTCTAAATATTTCTGGACATCGTACATGCCAAGGTTGTATGATAAGGTTGCTTACTCTCCATGCGCTCCAGTGTACGGGAAATGTCGTCTCCAAGCATAGATAGATAAAATCCTTATATGAGGTCACTGATTATTTAGGCGGCGAGAGTGACGTCATATACTGATGTTATCTATCTCAGGAGACGACATTTCCCGTAAATTTGAGCGCATCGGGAGTAAGAAATCTTATTATACAACCTTGGTGCATACAAAGGATTTAGACAAGTATGAATGTAGAAAGTACCCCTTCAATTCAAATTAAAAAAGGCCCCACAGTTTTGGATAATAGTTAAAGCAATAAAGTTTAGAAAAATACCTCTAACACACGTACCTCTGCCCCTTTAGTAAAAGTTAATTTCAAATGACCTTTAATTAAAGAGAAAAATGCCCAATTAATAAAGTTACTTTTAACCCTCTATCTAATCAAAAATAGAAAGAAAATTGTTAAATTCTGACATTCCATTGTTTAAGAAAGGAGAAATTTGAAAGTTTAAAGAGAAAACACAATTTGAATAAACAATTTTGGAAGTGAAGAGTGACGCCATTTTGTAAATTGAGGGTCACTTGAAATTACGTTTACTTTCTCTTTAATATCTTTTTTTTTACAAGATTCAATATTCATTATTCATGGATGAAAATATATTTCCTTTTTAATAACATTTAAGAAAATCATGAACAGGTGAAAATATTTTGAGGTTTTTAAGCATGTAATAATACCATGAAAATCAATTGTATTTGTATTCAATGTTTAAAAAAATATTTTCATTTTATGTTTCAATTTATTATTCATGCAGAGACTCCCTAATATTTTTCAGTTTTCAACCCAGAAGCTGTAAAAATTGTGTACGGCCACTTTATGTCGTTTTTGGACATATCAAAATATTGTATTCATACTAAACGTTGAATCTTTTATTGAACACATATAAAAATAATCAATTACTTTTGTTTATTTATAATCTTTAAATCATTATTCAAATATTTTGTTTTGGAAAACGTTTTTAGAATGGTTGATCCCATTTAGGTACTTTTTATGGCGATTTTTAAATGCCGCCAATTTTTAAAACATTTGAAATAGATATCAGCAAAAATCCAATTTTGTTAGAATTTGTTTGCATAATTCTAGCTAAAATCTACTGGATTGATTACATTTTTCTACCTAAAATCTACGAGATGATTACATTTTTATAGCAAAAATCTTGGAGATGATTGCATTTTCTACCTAAAATCTACGAGATGATTACATTTTTCTACCTAAAATCTACGATATGACTACATTTTCTAACTAAAATCTAAGAGATGACTACATTTTTCTACATAAAATATACGAGATGACTACATTTTTCTACCTAAAATCTACGAGATGATTACATTTTTCACTCTAAAATCTACGAGATGATTACATTTTTCTACCTAAAATCTACGAGATGATTACATTTTTCTACCTAAAATCTACGAGATGATTATATTTTTCACTCTAAAATTTACGAGATGATTACATTTTTCTACCTAAAATTTACGAGATGATTACATTTTTCTACTAAAATTTACGAGATGATTATAGTTTTCACTCTAAAATCTACCAGATGATTACATTTTTCCCTCTAAAATCTGCAAGATGATTACATTTTTTTACCTAAAATCTACGAGATGATTACATTTTTCTACCTATAATCTACGAGATGATTACATTTTTCTACCTAAAATTTACGAGAGGATTATAGTTTTCACTCTAAAATCTACAAGATGATTACATTGTAAATCCAAGATTTCCAAACATAAGTTTTGAACAAGTGAAGTTAAATTGGGTTTTATAAACTTGATTATTTTACACTTGGAGAGATGAAATTATTTAATCCTATCACGATGGGAGGAGTTTTTTTTATGGTGCACCGAGTACACCCAATAAAAAATGAAATATATAATTGGCTAATGTCCCAATTACGAGTTGTCAAGTTCTGCCTGATTAAGAATTAATAAACAAACCCATGTCTTTCTATTTAAAAATATGATTTTTTTAATTGGGGTCTCTCAATAAAAATTACTTTTTATTGGAACAAATTGTTCATTTTCATCCTGGACTAATGTCATTTCATGTATTTTAAGCAAAACATTTTTAGTATCATTGTTAGTATTATTATTTATATATTTGAGTCATTTAATTTCTAGGTATGCCAAAAAAATAATCAAAAAAAACTGAATTTACCTCAAACCTTTTGTTTTAAACTTATATTTAGAAACACACGTGCAGTTAAAATCAGTAATTCACATGACAGTAGTTCAATTAGCAAAGTACATACCTTTTCTTAGAGAGAACTGTCGTCTTCTAAATGAGATTACTGAAAGAGTGTATGATTAGTTTAGATGACGTATTGTAGTTGATAATTGACGTAAATGAACAGATTCTACAACATTTTTGTTTTATTTTTTAAATCGAAATCTAAAGAAAAAAATTAATAGTGTCAACGTTTCACAAAAGGTAGAAAACATATTTACTTTTATAAGTAGAATTCTACGTTGAGATTCATAAGATCCATGAACAATGAACATAAAACACAGCAATTGTATAGTGTACACATTTTCATTCCACATTATTAAGATTAAAATAATTGCCTGTTAAAACCAAAAATTCATAAAGGATTGCTTAAATGTCGGCTTCCTATTCCACAGTTTTATGGGGCTCATTCTAATAAAGCTACAACTTCTAATAGACTCGTAAAAATCTTACGTTATATTTCAAATTTCAAGAAATATGTGAAATTAAAACAGTTCTAAACTTTTATTAGACTCGTAAGAATATTACGTTATATTTCAAATTTCAAGAAATATGTGAAATTCAAACAGTTCTAAACTTTTGTTGGACTCGTAAGAATATTACGTTATATTTCAAATTTCAGGAAATATGTGAAATTCAAACAGTTCCAAACTTTTATTGGACTCGTACGAATATTACGTTATATTTCAAATTTTAAGAAATATGTGAAATTCAAACATTTTAAATTTCAAGAAATATGTGAAATACAAACAGTTCTAAACTTTTATTGGACTCGTAAGAATATTACGTTATATTTCGAATTTCCGGAATTAAAAAACGTTCGTGTAACTGTTAGTAAACCATTTTACATAGATTGGAATGTCCGATTAACAACGGTGCCTACGAGTTATGACTCCATTGTTTTAGATTTGATTTTTTTTTAAATTATGTTTTCTCCGGAAAAGTTACTTGCGGATTTTTGCTAACAAAAACAATGGTTGACAAAATTTCATATATTTCACGCTAGAAAAGCGAAAGTACATGTGCACATTAATGTTCACTTACGAACAGTTTTTTTACCTTTTGATTTAGATTTTGAAATTTTTGAATACCAACCATCAGCTTCTGGACTGAAAGGAATATTAGCAGGTTAGAAAAATTCTTGTTGTACTTTTTTCTACTTAGAAAATTTATATGTAAGCCTATGATACAGGGTAGAACACAAAGAATGAAACTTCATACACGACTTCACGATGTTCATTTAGTGTTTATTCTTTCTTTACAATTTCCTGTAACTATACTTGGTGTTTTTCATTTAATTATTCTTTAAAAATATGTAATAAATAAATCCTTCAGGTTGACAGAAATAATAAGTCGTCTTATATTTTCATTCTTTGTGGGCACAATCATTGTCTTCTTATAAAGAAACTAAAGTTGAAAAATTTACAAGACTCAAAATTTAGAAAGTATTGGTCTGATTTTTTTGAAAAAATTGACGTCTCGTGATTACCTTTAACCTTAAAATCTAAAAAAAAAAAATTTAAGCCCACTACTGCTTGGCGGAGTTAAAAAGGTGAAATATGTTTGTAAAGTCATGTTTAAATATAATGCGCATAGTTACTTACATAATCCTTTGGAGTGATTTAGGAAGCTTTACTCTTACAGTGTTTTAACAAAGATAATATATATATAGATATACAGGCAGGTATAAATTTTGAGGTCTTGAGAAAAGGTGCAAACAGCACCATCTCTGTCGTACGCATGGCATTTTATCCTCTGGATTGTTGCTAATTTATCACTTTGTTTATGCGTGATAACACTAAATGCGTACTATAGTATCAACAATGTATACTGCATATTGTACTTAATGAAACAAATTAATCAATGCAAATAAAACTGAGGTAGGAATTTGACTAGACAAAGTTTAAATGTGCAAGTTGTACTGAATGGCATACGTAAATTAACGCAATTTAAATAAAAATTATTACTATAAAAGTACATCGAATCTAGGACAAAGTACAACTGATCTGATCATAACATAAACAAAACGCGTACTGTATGTTTGTGTTACCTTGAAATTTAATTTTATTGGTCAAACAGGTCCAGATAGCAACACTTGAACTATACAGGATGCAATACGCGTACTGTATGTTTTTATAACACAAATGCGTATTTCCTACAGAAGGCAGCAAGGGGTGAAAGGAATATAGAAAGTAATCAATTTGCTATAGATGTCTCTCCTTGCACCTTCTCTCTAAGGTTCAAAAATTAGTTGTCTGCTACAAGCAATTTAGGAAGGAGGTTTCTACCTGCCTGCATATCTATATATATATTATCTTTGTGTTTTAAGTACCATATTTAACAGCCGGGGATACTTAAAACTATGGAATAGGAAAACGACACTTTAAAAATCTCAAGTGTGAATTTTTTTAAAAAAGCAAAAAGTTGTATAATGTAGCAATTCAAATAGTATTAATTTATCAAAATATATATCTTTTTAATAATTCCTTCTTTAGATTTGAAAACATTTAAGCCCTCTGGACTGAAAGAGATTCAAGGAACCAACCAATTTGATCATATTTAAAATGTCTGAAAAAAAGAGATATTCACAAAGAATCGGAAATTTTTTACAATTGAGAGACAACTTAAACATCGTATCAGATCTTAAAACAATGTACTGCATTCTTTTGTCAATATAAGTTTACATTGATGATTTTTAAAGGGAGTGACCGTCAATTTAAGGTAGTTGAACTAAGAATGTAGTTTTGTGAAGAATTTTCTCAGGATTCATTCGAGGCCGATCAGACTTTGTTACAGTGCATATTTTATCAGCAAGAGACCAAATTCAAATTTTTGAAATCCTCCTTCATTGTTCATTCTGGAAGGATGATTTTGAGAATCAATTTTTTTTAAATTATTAAATAACAACGACAAAAAAAGGAAGCAAAATTTCTAGAGTAAACTAATTGGATGTTTAGGAACATAAATCTAAATAGAAATTTGTCAATAAACTAATGTTAGAATTAATTCTTTCCTTTACATCATTATATTGAATTTCTTATTTTTTACAAATTTGTTCGCAGATTTCTTTAAATTCTTCAAATGTCGTCAATGAAAATTGCAGGAAATCCACAGAAAATGTTTTAAACAATGAGACATTACAGAAACTAATAACGGAATAAGATTAGTTATTTTCAATTGAAATAATCGCCTATTACTGTACGTTTAAGTTAACAGAGATATGAAAAAAAATTTAGATTTGGACAAATTTGGTTTTTTTAATAAATTCAAATCTAAACGAAATTATTCGCTCTGGTACGCTGAATGAATCTCGGAGAGTAATGTGAAATAGAGATGCCGCAAATCCCTTTAAAACTTTGACCAATTTTAATGTCGTCTCTTGGAATTCAAGAATTTCGCTTCTATGTAAATATCATTGTATAATTCTTTGATTTTTGCATATTAATTGTGGAAGGATGGTAATTATAATTTTATAAATATTCAAAAAGTTCAATCGAAATTAAATTTCTGTGAAGAATACTATGTTGATGTTTCTTAATTTCTACTGGCCTCCTCAAACTGTAAAATCCATTGAAAGATAAAAACGTACCAAAAATACAGGGGTTCACGGTAAATAATTTTGCATTAATTTTAATAATTTAAAAATGGAATTGATTAGGGATTGATTTGCCTCGTATACATCCACAAGCCTGCGTTAGGAAAGTATTATATAAAAATAATGTACAGTGATAAACAGAAAACAATGGAACAGGATTACAATATTGTAGCAGTACTTAGTTGTATGTGATGTAGTTTCAAAGCAAATAGTCTTACTAAACACTTACGAAATAATTTATTTAGTATAATGGGTCTGTTTATACTGCACAATTGGTGTGTCTCATGCTCATCGGACGTTTTAAATTAAATTTTCCACGAAATGACTCTTTTTGCAAAAAATTTCGCATAATTTTCATATCAATACGAAACCAGTTTTGTACAAAATTGTGTATTCTTTCGAAAATTAATAATTTTTTGCACGAAATTGCGCATAAATATAAAATTTAAACAATAATTTTTACATCATTTTGCTCATGAATACAAGGTCATAGTTTTTGCTCGAAAACGAAAAATTGTAATTTTTGTACTTTGTGGTGCATGAATACGAAAATAAGGAAAAGATGTAAATTAGATTCAGTACAAAAAAAATTCTTTCATAGCTTAGCTGTAGTATTTTGTTCATGAACAATAATCACATTATTATCATATTCATACAGGGTGTCCCAAAAAACATGGGAATTCAGTGACGAATTCGATATCGTCTTTTCAAATAATTCTTTGATTTAGTAAAGTGATACCTACTGAGAAAGCTGTAATCTGTAAGAGTTTCGTCTGCTATGTTCACATTTTGTTTGTTTATGTTTTGACTACAACCGGTTGTACTTAGTAAAACAAGAAAATTACAGTATACAAACAGAGTAAACTTGTCCGTATTCACTGTTCATCTTGCGGAGACATTATAGACACATCTTTGCAGTCTTTTACCCTTTTCATTAAATAAACTCTAGCAGACATAATAATATTATGGCTTTTGAAATTAGGTATTACAGTGCTAATTTATAACAAAGACGATATCGAATTCGTCACTGAATTCCCATGTTTTTTGGGACACCCTGTAGTTTAGACACTGTTAAAATTTTGGTTACTTTCATTGATAAAATTTGTCATGATAAATATGTTTTAAGAAAACGCTATAAAGATGCCAATGGAGGTGCGACTCAGTCTTTTACTGATGACATCTTTGTATCAATCTATAAACATGTATACATTTCTCTTATTTGTTTATCTCCTTGTTTGAAACCTAAATCTCTCCGTCGGCTGGACCATTAATTGTCTTAAACTTGTGTGCAAGAAAGCCTGAGTGATTAATTCATTCATTTCCTGAAATTGATTCTCGAAACTTACCGAGATAGCTTGCAATAACGAAATATGGTTTTAATAACGAAATAGGTCGAAATAACGAAATAGCTTGAAACAACGAAATACTCAAAAACCAAGATTTTCCTCAGAATTTTTGCGAAATAGCTTTTGAGCATCAATGCAACACTATATCGAAATTTCGTGCAATTTTTACTCGAATCGAAAAAAATCTTTGTGCAATTATTGCACAATTTTTTATGTTCTTAGAATTGTTATAAATTTTAAAAACTGTGTTCAGGTCTCCACCCCTGGCCCCGCAAGCAATCAGCTTTATAATGTGTGCCAAACCTAACGATGTAAGTATATAATAGCAGGAGAGGAGGTGTCTTTTAAATCGGGCAAGCAAAAATTCAAATCGTTCGGCTTAATTTTAAGTCAACTTTCATGCAAAGATGGCAATGCCAGATTCACAACGGTACACTAAAAACCTTGTTCTATTATAAATTGGATAATTAGATATCACTGTTTATAATTTTACATACTGATTATTTTCAATTGTGGTTTCTCTCCAAAGTGACTTGCTCCTTTATATTTCAAGAAAACATATGGCAATAAAAATAAATACTTTTATACTTAGAAAAACGAAAATATCTCCCACATTGAAGATATTTTCGTGTTCTAGGTTTGAACTTGTTTGATTTCATTTCTATAATGTTTTCCTGCGGGTCATATTTTTAGTGAAACCGTATTTGAAAAAATTCAATTTTCAAAATGTGAAACAATTTAATCCACTTTTGATCAGACAAAGCTTGTAAGGGTACCATAGTAAAAATGGCATAGCCAGCTTAAAGGAAGTGTTTATAAGTTTTGTTAGATAAAATTCTATTCATAATTTTTTTATGAAAACCTAATCCTATATTTTATTTTTTAGCTTGTCTCCGACTACATACTACGAGATGGTGAGTACATTTTACATAAAATCATCTATATAATAAAGCTTTTCACTCATATATATTTGTATATTTGTATATATATGTTAGCTATAAGTTGGCCAAACGGTTGAACAAAAATGGCTGACATTTTTGAGGGAACCCTTGAGTATCCGGGACTCCGGGAAAAACATAGGCTAAAATTGAAATATTCTTTAATTCAAAAATCTATTTTTGTCAAAACTCGAAATTTTGTTCTTCAACGCCAGGAACTTCAGCTAGTAATATTTTAAAAATCGTAATAATTCTTTCGAAAGATTTTCAAAGAAAAAATGTTAAAACAATTAGTTTCACATTTTTGTTTGAACAATATGATTCATATCTGCATTTATGAACGCAGCTTTTGAGGCATGCTGCTTCCCTTTTTCAAAGCTCTTTCCACAGTTAGCTTCTTGGAAATCTTTGTGTTCTATTTAAAACTATGAAATATTTTTTTGCATAAAGATGACGATTGACGAAAGTTAAAAATTTACGATAATATTTATTATTTTAATAACATTTAGGTATTTTTAAGGTATTTGGATGCAAAACGAAGTTGAACTTTTGATTTCTCTGATACTTGATTATCCTAACTCAACATTTTTAGGAAACTTATTTTCCCATGAACACTGTTTCTAATAAATGCAATTTAGAATAAACAAGGAAATGACCTAATAAACAAGGAAATGACGACTTTGAGGTAGACTTTGATGTTAAATTGGTGAAAAATGTTTCATAATCATTTTATTATGCGTTCTTCAATAGAGGTCAAGTCTATCTATCTATCTCTGGTAGGTGTAACCATAATGTGACTATGGTACAGGTTGTCCCAAAAAACATGGGAATTCAGTGACGAATTCGATATCGTCTTTGTTATGAATTAGCATCGTAATACCTAATTTCAACAGCCATAATATTATTATGTCTGCTAGAATTTATTATATGAAAATGGTAAAAGACTGTAAAGTGGTGTCTATAATGTCTCTGCAAGATGAACAGTGAAGACGGATAAGTTTACTCTGTTTGTATACTGTAATTTTCTTGTTTTCCTAAGTACAACCGTATGCAGTCAAAACATAAACAAACAAAATGTGAACATAGCAGACGAAGCTCTTCCAGATTACAGGTTTCTCAGTAGGTATTACTATACTAAATCAAAGAATTATTTGAAAAGACGATATCGAATTCGTCACTAAATTCCCATGTTTACTGGGACACCCTGTAGCACGACTAATCTATCGAGACTTCTTATTAGGTTTTTAGTCAATTTTTTTACATAAATCAAAATATAAACACGTTTGTTTTTTCCTCCAGTTCAGAAGACCTAATAAAACGTTTTTTTTTAAACTATCTTTTTACATGTTTCACACTTTGCAGCCATCTTTTTATATAAGATAATGAGTTTATTACTTTTTGTATTGAGAAGATTCTTGGTAGTTTTCTTGTATTTCTATTAACCGTTAACAGAGCCCATTTTGAATAAATTGTCAAACATATTTTCAGATATCCAAATGTCCAATCAAACTGATCCAATTTTCGCGGATATTGGGATATTTCATGAGAGATTTGTATACCATTACTTTGTCACATTTGCTATGATCAATATTTGTTAAAGACTAAAGTTCTAAGTTTATAGTTTTGAATGAAGAAAATAAAGTGAAAATCTGCAGATCTTGGAGCCAACCTGGGAACTTTTAGCGTTGCAGCCGCAGCATTTAAACACAGGTTAAAATACAGGTTTATCCATAAAGAAGAATACTCTAGCGATAATTTGAAGGCATAATTTGGGGTTATGATTTGAAAAAAAAATTCAAAGGGTCAATTTTAGGATTTGGAAAAGATAACAAGACAATAAAGCTGTTGGGTGCCTTGAATTTTAGAAATAAAAAATGAATTTGTCCGTACAGTCGTCTCTGAAATCTTGTTCTTTGTGGGAAACCTGGTAGATTAAAGGCAGTTATAACATTATAATTTCATTAAAATATTTTGGAGTTTTGGAATTCAAAATTTGTAGAAATTTTTTACGGTTTTTAATTTTTTGTCATGTTTGGGAAAGAAATATGGCTACTTTTTCCAGTGAGTGAATATTAGTAACAATAAAAATATATAAAAAGTATATTGATTATTTAAATCATTTATTTTTGCTTTAAAAATATTCGTTGTAAAAAATTTTTGAGGGCGATGTTTAATTCATAACTTTGCTCATGTTTACTTTGACAGAACAATACTTTTCCAAATAGAAAATACATAAATATTTTAAAAACAGTCCCTTCAAAGATAAAATATTATGAAAACAGTCCCTTTAAAGATAAAAATTTTTGAAAACAATAACTTTAAAGATAAAATATTTTAAAAATTGTCCTCTTGAAGATAAAATATTTTGAAAAAAGTCCCTTTAAAGATAAAACAATCCCTTTAACAATAAAATATTTTGAAAACAATCCCTTTTAAGATAAAGTAATCTGAAAACAGTCCCTTTAAAGATAAATATTTTCAAAAACCATCCGTTTAAAGATTAATTATTATGATATTTTAGAGTGATTGCAGTTGATCCCTTCCTTCTCAACCATGCGTACTCTAGGTAAACTTTCTCAGTTGTACATAGTTGTACATTGTTGTACATTGCTGTACATTGTTGTACATTGTTGTACATTTTTGTACATTGTTGTATATTGTTGTACATTGTTGTACATTGTTGTACATTGTTGTACATTGTTGTACATTGTTGTACATTGTTGTACATTGTTGTACATTGTTGTACATTGTTGTACATTGTTGTACATTGTTGTACATTGTTGTACATTGTTGTACATTGTTGTACATTGTTGTACATTGTTGTACATTGTTGTACATTGTTGTACATTGTTGTACATTGTTGTACATTGTTGTACATTGTTGTACATTGTTGTACATTGTTGTACATTGTTGTACATTGTTGTACATTGGTGAACATTGTTGTACATTGTTGTACATTGTTATACATTGTTGTACATTGTTGTACATTGTTGTACATTGTTGTGCATTGCTGTACATTGTTGTACATTGTTGTAAATTGTTGTAAATTTTTATACATTGTTGTAAATTGTTGTACATTGTTGTACATTGTTGTACATTGTTGTACATAGAAAACTGTTCATTGTTGTACATTGTTGTACATTGTTGTACATTGGTGTACATTGTTGTACATTGTTGTACATTGTTGTACATTGTTGTACATTGTTGTACATGTACATTGTTGTACATTGTTGTACATTGTTGTACATTGTTGTACATTGTTGTACATTGTTGTACATCGTTGTACATTGTTGTACATTGTTGTACATTGTTGTACATTGTTGTACATTGTTTTACATTCAAATTTGAACCGGTAGCGACGTAGCTCAAATTCATTAAATTCGGTCCCTGATGATGTAATCCTCTGATAATTTTTCGATTATTAAACCTTGTATAAATATTTATATATATTTATCAGGATGGGTCAATGTTTCGATAAATGCACAAAAAAAAAAAAATTTAAGAACTTCGCAAAAAAAATTATGGCGGGCTTAGAGCTATTTAATATAATAGAAAAAAAAAGTCACTTGTAAGACCGTAAAAAAAATCTTTAAATAAATCAATAGGGTATAAAAATATTAAACCCATAAAAAACTCGTATTTTGGCCATAAATCAAAGAGATTAATAATTATGAGAAAATAATAATGTGGACAGTGTTCAGCGGCTTGATATACATCTTTTAATACCCATGTCGAAATATTTTGAAGAATCTTTTGTCGTTCATTCCAATGATTTTTTGTTCTATTACATATTTCCTTAAAATGGCTCTCATTTCGTCATTTTCAGATAAATTCTGTATCATATTTTGGAAATCCATTTCCAGTATTTCTACTACAGTGATAACCAGAAAACTTTGGAATAGGAAGTCGACTTTTAGATGCAAGTTTTTACTATAAATAGTCCAATGAAAATAAGACACAGGTGCAGTTAAAATTCACTTAATAAGTGTTTTAATAACTTTCTACTAAAGCTATTTGCTTTATAATAGCATTATATGCTCTGTAGTATTAATGTCGTCTTTCTATTCTACAGTTTTCCGGTTATCACTGTACATCACAATGAGCTTATTTAGAAATCTCAAAAAACTTTTATTTTTAAACGTTAGTCTTTTTCTAAAGCGTATATCGACATTTTACCTAATTTAAAATCATTTGGAACAAAAGTTTTAATTTCAAATAAATATGGCTCTAATTAAGAATGAGCACGTTTCTTTTTGGTTCTGAGGAAAATGTTCGATATCTTGTCAACACTATAAGGTAAAGAGAAAAATATTTAAAATTTTTATTTTTAGAAGAAAAAAAATTAAAAAGATCACTTAAAACTTTGCTGATTTTCGACCTTTATTAAAGTGTTGTCCCCCCCCCTTTCCAAAAAAAGAGAAATTCTACAAGATAAAACCTATATTTAAAAGAAATACCCTGCATTCTATGCAGTGATGGAAAAGAGGCTCTTTACCCTTTTTACAGATTTCCTGGGAATGAAGGTAAGATATAGAATGAAGTTTATATATTCTAGTTTTAAAGTAACTGATTACTTGAAACAAAACAAATTTAAAGGGACCGTTCACTTATTTGGGTAATTTGAGGGTAATCTAAATAGCCATATTAGCTATTCAATGGTATTAGTCTTACTTTTCAGAAGCAACTATGGCCAGAGAAAAGAATATTTTTCGTTCACAATTCCAGCGCATAGACATTATTTAATGATTTTTAGAAGTTTTCAAGTATTAAATTAAACGATAGTAAATAACACAGTGATAACCAGAAAACTCTGGAGTAGGAAGACGAATTTAAGAATCAAGTTATAACTTTAAAAAGCCCATTGAGTACAAGACACATCAATTGTGCAGTGTAAACAGACCCATTTCGCTAAATTAGTGGATTAGTAAGTGTCAGGCAAAACTATAATTTGCTTTGTGACAACATCAAATACACTTAAACTGTATCAAACCGTCAAATGTTAAAAATAAGTTATAATAATTAAAAAAACTAATTCTGAAAACGTATCCAACCCCAAAGTAGGAGTTTTGAACGTCGAATTTGCGCTCAAACTCAGGATTTACAGATCTTTAAAAAGTTTAATATGTCTCAAATTCCGAAAGAAGTTTTCCACAACACTGCATACTCAGTTCAACTACCTTACATAGCCAGTCACTCCCTTTAAGTATTGCTATATGTCGTCTTCCTATTCCATTGTTTTCGGGTTATGACTGTAGTTAATAAATATCTTTATTTTTTTTCAAAGTTATTTAAAAATTGTCTATCTTCAAACTATAACTTATTTTTAACATTTGACGGTTTGATACGTTTTCCCTACGTCCTCCAGCAAACGAAACGTTTCGCAAAAAATGCGAAAGAATCGAAAATTTTCGGTCGCATTTCACAAACTTTTTCGCGAAATTTAGCAAAAAGAAATTCGCGAAAATTTTGTAAAATGCGACCGAAAGTTTTCGCTTCTTTCGCATTTTTTGCGAAACGTTTCTTATCTTTTTAAGTTTCTGAATTATTTTGGTTCTTCCCGTAGTAGATTTTATCTTTTGTTTTAAGAAGAAAGATCTTAACGGTCGAGAAAGAATTTTCCAGCAAATCTATGAATTGTCTGATGTCTCCTAGTTGTTAATCTTTTTTGATGAAATTTTGCAACTTTTTCGCTAAAATTTTGCATTTTTTTTAAATTCTGTGTTTTTCGCGAAATTTTCGTGTTTTTTTTGGAAAATTTCCATTTGTTTCGCGAAATTTTCGCATTATTTTTTCGCGAAACAGATTGAAGCGAAATTTCGCGAAAAAAGTAAAAATTTACGCTAGCGAACGAAGTGCGAAAATGAAACAAAATTGTCACGATGTCTACTACCTGATGTCCTAAACATCATATATTTCAAACTTTGAATTCTGCTAGATCTAATTCATAGACCCAATTATTTTAATTCTCTCACTTCAAAATTGTTAGAACATTCATGGCTGGCTTATACTTTCCTAATATCTCCTTTTCATTGTTTGGAATTTGGACAAAGTTTGAAAAAATATTATCTATGAAAAAATATTATCTATGAAAAAATATTATCTATGAAAAAATATTATCTATGAAAAAATATTATCTATGAAAAGAAT